>NC_092111.1:23051819-23111819 GCF_045679555.1 Salvelinus alpinus | reverse complement strand
GGGGTTAAGACTGGTGTGGGAGTAAGAGTGGTGTTGGAGTAAGTGTGGTGTGGGAGTAAGAGTGTGGGTGTAAGATTGTGAGAGTAAGAGTGGTGTGGGAGAAAATGTGGGAGTAAGAGCGGTGTGGGAGTGTGGGAGTAAGATTGTGGGAGTAAGATTGTGGGAGTAAGAGTGGTGTGGGAGTAAGAGTGGTGTGGTTGTGTGGGCGTAACAGTGTGGGTGTACGAGTAAGAGTGTGGGAGTGTGAGAGTATGAGTGTGGGAGTAAGAGTGGGGTGGGAGAAAGAGTTGTGTGGGAGTGTGGGAGTAAGACTGTGGGATTAAGACTGTGGGAGGGAGAGTGTGGGAGTAAGAGTGTGGAATTAAGATTGTGGGAGTAAGAGTGGTGTGGGAGTAAGGGTGTAAGAGTAAGATTGTGGGAGTAAGAGTGATGTGCGAGTAAGAGTGGTGTTGGAGTTAGATTGTGGGAGTAAGAGTGATGTGGGAGTAAGAGTGTGGAATTAAGATTGTGGGAGTAAGAGTGTGGAATTAAGATTGTGTGAGTAAGAGTGTGGAATTATGATTGTGGGAGTAAGAGTGTGGAATTAAGATTGTGGGAGTAAGTGTTGAATTAAGATTGTGGGAGTAACAGTGTGGAATTAAGATTGTGGGAGTAAGAGTGTGGAATTAAGATTGTGGGAGTAAGAGTGTGGGAGTAAGAGTGGTGTGGGAGTAAAAGTGGTGTGGGAGTAAGAGTGTAAGAGTAAGATTGTGGGAGTAAGATTGTGGGAGTAAGAGTGTGGAATTAAGATTGTGGGAGTAAGAGTGTGGGAGTAAGAGTGTGGAATTAAGATTGTGGGAGTAAGAGTGTGGGAGTAAGAGTGTGGGAGTAAGAGTGTGGAATTAAGATTGTGGGAGTAAGAGTGGTGTTGGAGTAAGAGTGTGGGAGTAAGAGTGTGTGTGAGAGTGTTTTTAATAGTTTGGACCACCAATCATAGTGGTGTTAGCCAGTCCAAAAAGTGTGCTTATAGTTTATGGTGTAGAATTAGAGGGTTTAAAAGATAAAGCTGTCCCTACAGTAGCTTGGTATTATTAGTGTGTGTGTGTGTGTGTGTGTGTGTGTGTGTGTGTGTGTGTGTGTGTGTGTGTGTGTGTGTGTGTGTGTGTGTGTGTGTGTGTGTGTGTGTGTGTGTGTGTGCGTGTGCGTGTGCGTGTGTGCGTGTGCGCGTGCGCGTGCGCGCGTGCACGTGCGCGGGTGCCTTTGTCCGTGTGCCTGCGTGCATGAATTGGTACGGCATGCTTGTGTGTGTTTTGAGGACTCATCACAGTTGGGACACACACTACAGTGGAGACATGCTGTTCACTGACAGACAACACAACACTAAACATTACATTACTTGCACTATAACAGTGACAAACGGTGCCCACAAACGGCCTACATTAAGCTATCCCAACAGCAGTCCCAACGTCTTACCACTGCTACACCTGGCTATCAGCGGAGCCTTGTCTGGCAGCGAAACAGTTCATTCAGCCTCATTTACTGCCTTTAAAAAAAACATAGCTGATATCGCTGACTTGCTTAAACAAATGTGGTTACTAATGACAATTGAGATGTACAAACTATGGCATAAGGGGACAACAAGCGGATAAGAGGCAATCCGTAATTTCGATTCATACATTAATGAGCGAGCTAGGACAGACATAGTCAATATAACTATTTGTTTAGCACTTTGAAATGTACATTGACAGAATTCAGAACATGGGCCGTTCTTACAGTGTTCTCGCTGTACACCAAGTCAGAATCATAGAATAAATAAAAGGGGCATATAAGCCAATGAAAGCTCTTACAATATTCAATGATTACATTTCTCTAATACAGGTTATAGGCTACATGTGCACCACCAAGTCAGAACAGTAGGCGAAATTAAGAGGGGTAAATAGACCAAATTATTAGGGTGAGGCAAATGGGCCACTAGCTTCTTACTACACAACATACACTTATTATTACTTTCTTAGCTACTGTATACATATTTCCCTGGCATATTACATCATTTATGCAGCAAACATTTTTGGATTCACCTTGTTGTGCTGTGCTCACTTGAATAGGAAGGTGGCACAGTTGTCCTTCATGGGTAAATTTTGTCATCAAAGTCTGGCATTCTCTGGATTTATGGTTCTTTCAAAACAACTGGGAACTCAGAAAAAAACAAGGTTGACTCATGATGTCGTCATTGATCTTCAGGTCATAGCTCTAGAAAGAGGCCGGATTTACAATTCCCAGTTGGATGACCATTGAAAACATATTTTCCCAGTTGGAACTCGTTTATTCCCTTCTTCCCAATTGTCTTGAACTCACTGAAGTCAAGTTTTCGCAGTTCTGAGTTAACAGTTGTTTTGAGCACTGCACAAATCATGCTTCATTGACAGCATGGCCAATGTTGAATATTTATCATTTTAAACTTGGAAAATAGACACTTAATCCCAGATTTGGGACCACACAGCCACTCCACTGAATAGCAGGCTACTGATTGCTTTGCAATGCTTGCAGTTAGCAGTTGTCACTGATTTCTTCCAAACCACTCATTGTTGAATTTGCGATTTCCAACTTGTTGTGTAATGTTCATGTCCAATGGCCGATGAGCACCCATACGTTTTATCTATAATTTCTCTTCATTATTTCTCTTCATATGACAAGGATTGAAAAGGATTTGCCAGTAGATTGTCGACGTGATTCATGATGATGACTGCTAGCTAAGATTTTGAAAGTATGATGTTGACATGATCAGTCTGACATGATCAATCTGTGTCCAATGACCTTGAGCATTCTTGGATGGGCACTTCTAATGTAACTCTGTGGCAGCACCCAAGGGGCTAGAATTTTCTAGCTCTACCCTTAGACTTGGCGATGACGTAGTGTCCCCATGACTGACAGAGCACTGAGCCAATCACAGCACAACTCTCAAATTTTTCTGCTGGCTTGCCCCACCACCAAAGAAAGCATTGAGCTAGGCTGAAACAACTGCATTTTGGAGTTGCCTTACTCAAGAAAATAAAAAAGAGACCATGTTTGTATGAGGCTTTATTAACTCAATTATATATATATTTTTTCCATTGTTTGCAAACTGATATGTGACATGTATTAATGCCAAAATAACATGCTAAAAATGTGGGGCTCAAAACAGGTGGGGCACCTGCCCTGAATGACGGGTCGCCACTGCTCACTACACTTCGTCAATATAGCAATGTTTCTAAATGCAGGGAGTAGCATTTATCATATACTGGTACATGTATAATAATGTAAAATATTATGAGCTAGTATACTAAATAGTGTATTTTCCAGGTAGTGAGATATTATTAACACCACAGACAGTCTTTAGCCACTAAGTAAAATAAGGGAGACAGTGAAAAGGGAGAAAGTGAAATTCTGTGTCAGTTTAGGATGAAGGATGACATTATGAGGATTTCCGGAGCGCAAATATCCCCCAAATTCCCTCATGTAATTTGGTGTGACTGTGAGCTAAAGTCATTTGGGGTTAATTGAATTTGAAGTCACATGTGTTGCTTTATGAAATTAAATCAGAAGCTATCCACATCATGTTCCCCTGGGTTCTCAAGGAGCATCTCCAAACCAGACAAATAATAGCCACGGTCACCAGATGACCACATCTGATACTCCACCCCCGGTTGGTTAGCTAGATGAGAGGGTGCTGTGGTACATTGATACTCCACCCGCAGTTGGTTAGCTAGATGAGAGGGTGCTGTGGTACATTGATACTCCACCCCCAGTTGGTTAGCTAGATGAGAGGGTGCTGTGGTACATTGATACTCCACCCCCAGTTGGTTAGCTAGATGAGAGGGTGCTGTGGTACATTGATACTCCACCCCCAGTTGGTTAGCTAGATGAGAGGGTGCTGTGGTACATTGATACTCCACCCCCAGTTGGTTAGCTAGATGAGAGGGTGCTGTGGTACATTGATACTCCACCCCCAGTTGGTTAGCTAGATGAGAGGGTGCTGTGGTACATTGATACTCCACCCCCAGTTGGTTAGCTAGATGAGAGGGTGCTGTGGTACATTGATACTCCACCCCCAGTTGGTTAGCTAGATGAGAGGGTGCTGTGGTACATTGATACTCCACCCCCAGTTGGTTAGCTAGATGAGAGGGTGCTGTGGTACATTGATACTCCACCCCCAGTTGGTTAGCTAGATGAGAGGGTGCTGTGGTACATTGATACTCCACCCCCAGTTGGTTAGCTAGATGAGAGGGTGCTGTGGTACATTGATACTCCACCCCCAGTTGGTTAGCTAGATGAGAGGGTGCTGTGGTACATTGATACCCCATCCCCGGGTTGGTTAGCTAGATGAGAGGGTGCTGTGGTACATTTATACCCCATCCCGGTTGGTTAGCTAGATGAGAGGATGCTGTGGTACATTGTGTGCACTGTGTCATGATGTTCCTTTGATGTGAGGAACCTGTTTGATCTTTTATGAACATTGGCCAAAGGATACACCAGAAATATGTGTGACTACGATGTGAATTAAGACAACCACAAAACAGAGAGGGAGAGAGAGAGGGAGGGGGAGAGAGGGCAGAGAAAGGAGCGACACAGAAGAGACGTGCGTGTGCGTGTGCGTGTGTGTGTGTGGGCAAGAGAGAAAAAGGGGGATGAGAACGACAGACAGACAGAAAGATAGATTCGTGCTTCTGCATGGTTCAGTGAGTATTGATCAAGTGTCAGGGACTGGAAGATGGATCATTGTAAACCTCTCCTCCTCCTCTCCTACTCCTCCTCCCCTATCTCTCTCTCACTCAATCAATCCATCACTTAGTCGGTAGTGTTGGTTCGAAGTCAGGGGGAGGAGGCAACAGCCTGAACTCTTCACAGTATACCCTATCCACCTCTCTATCGCTACTTCTCCCCATCCCCTCTTTCACTTTATTCTGATGTCGGTCTCATTAACCCTCTTTCTTTCCATTTCTCCACCTCCACATCTCTTCATCCCTCCATCTCTCCATTGTGCACTCCATTCCTTCATCTCACTGTTTCTCCATCTCTCCATCTCCTCATTCCTCCACATCTCTCCATCTCCTCATTCCTACACATCTCTCCATCTCCTCATTCCTCCACATCTCTCCATCTCCTCATTCCTCCATCTCCTCATTCCTATACATCTCCTCATTCCTACACATCTCTCCATCTCCTCATTCCTATACATCTCTCCATCTCCTCATTCCTATACATCTCTCCATCTCCTCATTCCTATACATCTCTCCATCTCCCCATTCCTATACATCTCTCTATCTCCTCATTCCTATACATCTCCTCATTCCTATACATCTCTCCATCTCCCCATTCCTACACATCTCTCCATCTCCCCATTCCTACACATCTCTCCATCTCCCCATTCCTATACATCTCTCCATCTCCCCATTCCTACACATCTCTCCATCTCCCCATTCCTATACATCTCTCCATCTCCCCATTCCTACACATCTCTCCATCTCCCCATTCCTATACATCTCTCCATCTCCCCATTCCTATACATCTCTCCATCTCCTCATTCCTATACATCTCTCCATCTCCCCATTCCTATACATCTCTCCATCTCCCCATTCCTATACATCTCTCCATCTCCTCATTCCTATACATCTCTCCATCTCCCCATTCCTACACATCTCTCCATCTCCTCATTCCTATACATCTCTCCATCTCCTCATTCCTATACATCTCTCCATCTCCTCATTCCTATACATCTCTCCATCTCCTCATTCCTATACATCTCTCCATCTCCTCATTCCTATACATCTCTCCATCTCCTCATTCCTATACATCTCTCCATCTCCTCATTCCTATACATCTCTCAATCTCCTCATTCCTATACATCTCTCCATCTCCTCATTCCTATACATCTCTCCATCTCCTCATTCCTATACATCTCTCAATCTCCTCATTCCTATACATCTCTCCATCTCCCCATTCCTATACATCTCTCCATCTCCTCATTCCTATACATCTCTCAATCTCCTCATTCCTATACATCTCTCCATCTCCTCATTCCTATACATCTCTCCATCTCCTCATTCCTATACATCTCTCCATCTCCTCATTCCTATACATCTCTCAATCTCCTCATTCCTATACATCTCTCCATCTCCTCATTCCTATACATCTCTCCATCTCCTCATTCCTCCACATCTCTCCATCTCCCCATTCCTATACATCTCTCCATCTCCTCATTCCTATACATCTCTCCATCTCCTCATTCCTATACATCTCTCCATCTCCTCATTCCTATACATCTCTCCATCTCACATAGAACATTTGATAAAATGCTGATGTAAAATTCTCCTGTTGCTTACTTCTCTGACAGACAGGTGTAATACATTATGATGATAATGGCATAGCGGACAATTACAGTCTTACCCGTCAACGGGTTGAAAATGACAGATTTGGACACGGATAAGCACCTACAGTGCCTTCGGAAAGTATTCAGACCCCTAGACTTTTTCCACATTTTGTTACATTACAGCCTTATTCTAAAATGGATTTTAAAAAATCCTTAGCAATCTTATTTACATAGTTATTCAGCCCTTTGCTATGAGACTCAAAATTGAGCTCAGGTGCATCCTGTTTCCATTGATCATCATTGTTTCTACAACTTGATTGAAGTCCACATGGGGTAAATTCAATTGATTGGACATGGTTTGGAAAGGCAGACATCTGTCTATATAAGATCCTACAGTTGACAGTGCATGTCAGAGCAAAAACCAAGCCATGAGGTCGAAGGAAATGTCCGTAGAGCTCCAAGACAAGATTGTGTCGAGACACAGATCTGGGGAAGGGTACCAAAAAATGTCTGCAGCATTGAAGGTCCCCAAGAACACAGTGGTCTCCATCATTCTAAAATGGAAGAATTTTGGAACCACCAAGACTCTTCCTAGAGCTGGCCGCCTGGCCAAACTGAGCAATCAGGGGAGAAGGGTCTTGGTCAGGGAGGTGACCAAGAACCTGATGGTCACTCTGACAGAGCTCTAGAGTTCCTTTGTAGAGATAGGAGAACCTTCCAGAAGGACAACCATCTCTGCAGCATTCCACCAATCATGACTTTATGGTAGAGTGACCAGACAAAAGTCACTCCTCAGTAAAAGGCACATAACAGCCCACTTTGAGTTTGGCAAAAGGCACCTAAAGACTCTCACAACACGAGAAACAAGATTGTCTGGTCTGATGAAACCAAGATGGAACTCTTTGGCCTGAATGCCAAGCGTCACGTCTGGAGGAAACCTGTCACCATCCCTACGGTGAAGCATGGTGGTGGCAGCATCATGCTGTGGGGATGTTTTTCAGCAGCAGGGACTGGGAGGCTAGTCAGGATCAAGGCAAAGATGAATGGAACAAAGTAGAGAGAGATCCTTGTTAAAAACCTTCTCCAGAGCGCCGAGGACCTCAGACTGGGGCAAAGGTTCACCTTCCAACAGGACAACAACCCTAAGCACACAGCCAAGACAACGCAGCAGTGGCTTCTGGACAAGTGTCTGAATGTCCTTGAGTGACCCAGCCAGAGCCCGGACTTGAACCCGATCGAGGCTCAAGGCTGTAATCACTGCCAAAGGTGCTTCAATAAAGTACTGAGTAAATGGTCTGAATACTTATGTAATGTGATATTTCAGTTTTTTTTATTGTAATAAATTAGCAAACATTTTTTTTTTTTACTGTTTTTGCTTTGTCATTATAGGGTATTGTGTGTAGATTGATGAGGGGAAAAAACTATTTTAGAATAAGGCTGTAACCTAACAAAATGCGGAAAAAGTCAATGTGTCTGAATACTTTCCGAAGGCACTGTAAATTGGAAGGCAGTAGCTGTACAGTAATATGCTATACATAATTTGGCAACTTTTGCAACTTTTGGGTTGCCTGAGTGAGGGGAATGCTGTAAATTACAAAGACGCAATGTACACTGAGAGTACAAAACATTAGGAACACCTGCTCTTTCCATGACATAGACTAACCAGGTGAATCCAGGTGAAAGCTAAAATATTTAAGTGCCTTTGAATGGGGTATGGTAGTAGGTGCCAGGGGCACCGGTTTGAGTTTGTCAAGAACTGCAACGCTGCTGAGTTTTCACGCTGAACAGTTTCCTGTGTGTATCAAGAATTGTCCACCACCCAAAGGACATCCAGCCAACTTGACCCATTGGAGTCAACATGGGCCAGCATCCCTAGAGTCCATGCTCCAACAAACTGAGGCTGTTCTGAGGGATAATGGGGGAGCAACTCAATATTAGGAATGTGCTGCTAATGTTTTGTATACTCAGTGTATTTTGAAAGATGAGACGTTGAGGATTTTAATAAATACCGCTTTGGTGTCATACAAGCAAGTCAAACACCTGTGAGTCCAAATGTGCATTGAACATTTCCATGTCATAAAACTCATGTCATATACAGTGTTAACTTTCATGATCACTATGTTTGATGTACAGTTACAGATGACATGGCGTTATATTCTGAGTCGTCCTGAACAGAATGAGACGATGTTTGTTGTATTGTGAAGGACATTTGCAGCGGACCGTGCATCTGGATGCCCTCATGACTCCATTCTATGTGCACCAAAATGACCATCTGCTTCTCTGAATTGCCCTCTGAAAGCCTAACACTGTAAGATCATATTTTATACTTTAGCTAGTCATGTTGGCAGAACACCACCATAGAACACGACCGTTTTTGGATTGCGTAAACAACAGTATTTGTGTAAAGGCGGAGATGCAGGGCTGTGTTCCAAACAAAACACGGCTAGGCGAGCTCAAAAATCACCTTATAGTTGACGATTTTTCTTGGAGTCATAAAAGTGCATTGAAATGATTTAGGAACTCTACACACTTTGGAGAGGTGTGTGGCCACCTGGAGACACCAGTTAGTCCTCTCACTCAAACCCTTGTCATTTTTTTGTTTATGTTTCACCTACCCCAAATTTTCCAAGAATATTCTTACGATGTTACTGAAAGTAAGCAGAGTATTTTCAAATTTCGTTGCGGTGAAAAGTACAGTAAATATAAAATGCACATAAAATCAACAGTGTAATGTTTAGATTGAGCCATGTGTCAGGTGAGCTGCTGTATCCTCACCTTTAGTCTAATCATTTCCCCATAATCTCCAAACTGTTCCCTTGTAATTGCTACCATGGTTATGCATATACTTTCCAGATTTCTTCTGTAAGAAACATTTCAATGTATCCCTATCCATATAGGCCAATTCCCACAAGTGTAAGGGGCTAACTTAGGGACAATCGGTTCTGACAGACGGAGTGGGTGGGTGTTTGGTTCCGGAATACACAACCACACGACAGCTGTTGTCATGGCAACCCACAGGCAGCATAGTCCCAGTATTAGATAAAACATCTGTGGGGAAAACAACATGTAGTTACCTAGGTTACCCCATTGGCTCACAGCAAAGACTTGACCTTTTTCAAATGAATTTTCAATTACAAAACTACATTTAAGAAAAGTACATGTCTAAAGATTACTTTTCAGCATTGCCTGTTACCGAGTGTTCTCACTACTTACAAAAACTTCATATTGTAGGACTTCCCTTACAATCCTTTTCATGATGGTGCTAATAGCCACGTGAGTGAGTGAGTGAGTGAGTGAGAGAGTGAGAGAGTGAGTGAGTGAGTGAGTGAGTGAGTGAGTGAGTGAGTGAGTGAGTGAGTGAGTGAGTGAGTGAGTGAGTGAGTGAGTGAGTGAGTGAGTGAGTGAGTGAGTGAGTGAGTGAGTGAGTGAGTGAGTGAGTGAGTGAGTGAGTGAGTGAGTGAGAGTGAGTGAGTGAGTCACATGTACATTGAACAACATAGTGTCATGCCCTGACCTGAGATATCTCTGTTTTCTTTATATTTTGATTAGGTCAGGGTGTGACTAGGGTGGGTACGTTAGTTTTGTATTGTCTAGGGTTTTTGTATGTCTAGTGTTTCTGTAGGTCTAGGTGATTTGTATGTCTATGGTGGCCTGATATGGATCATATTTAGCCATTTTCCCTTTGGGTTCTTGGGTTCTTGTCTATGTGTAGTTGACTGTCAGCACTCGTTTGTATAGCTTCACGTTTCATTTTTGTTATTTTGTTAGTTTGTTCGGTGTTCATTCTTTTAATAAATAAGAATGTACGCATACCACGCTGTGCCTTGGTCTCCTTCGTATGACGAACGTGACACATAGCAGTTTTCCTAGCATGTTTTGTTATTTCTGTATAACAAAAAATCGATGACAAAGTTGGCTCTTTTACTCTGGGGGTCCATGGGAAATAATGTTTATTTAACCCAATTTGTGGCCGTGGTCGACGGGAATTCCTTATTATTAGGTTAATATTGACTTGGACTTTAGGGTTGTCTATCTCTGTCTCTGTCTATCTCTTTCTTTTTATCTCTTTCTCTCTCTGTTTCTCTCATTTTATGTATTTATATGGACTTTGTTATTTCCCTCTGCTCTGTCTCTATCTCGCTGTCCGCATCTCTTTCTCTCATGGTCTAACAGGTACAGAATGATTGCTAAATTATGCACAAGTGCTCTCTCTCTCTCTCTCTCTCTCTCTCTTAGTTCTGAAGGATTTGTTGCCATAGAAATGTACCTGACTTAAAGGTGAGCCACATTTGTATTACTGCTTATCTTGAGTTGAACTCAGAGTTGACCAAAGTTACCTTGCTAACTCCTCCAACATCTTTCATAGGATACCCCTCTGACCAGGGCTTAAATCAACAATGTCAACCAATCAGGGTTCTGGGCACAATCCAGGGGAATCTGATTGGGTGCTGCTCCTCCAATCCCAGAATCCCGCAGCACGGAGAGAAGAGGAGTGTCAGTCACAAAGTGTCAGTTTATACCTGATATAATATAATACACTAGAATCGAATTGATTCTGAAACTCAATAAGATACATTATAATGTGATTAAAACCTAATAAAATACATGATTGATGATTACAACCTAATACCAAGACACCGTTCATAGCCCATCAGTAAATATAAATGCAATAATCAATATAGCTTAATCAGATTGATACAACTAAATCTAATCTCAAACCCATCAACCAATCACAGATCTATAGCGTGGCTCCTTAATCAATCACCTAGCGATTACCTTTCACCTAGCAATCACCTCGTCTCTTCTCTACTTTATTACTCCGCCTCACATTAATTTCAATCTTTCAATGAGAGAGAGAGAGAGAGAGAGAGAGAGAGAGAGAGAGAGAGAGAGAGAGAGAGAGAGAGAGAGAGAGAGAGAGAGAGAGAGAGAGAGAGAGAGAGAGAGAGAGAGAGAGAGAGAGAGAGAGAGAGAGAGAGAGAGAGAGAGAGAGAGAGAGAGAGAGAGAGAGAGAGAGAGAGAGAGAGAGAGAGAGAGAGAGAGAGAGAGAGAGAGAGAGAGAGAGAGAGAGAGAGAGAGAGAGAGAGAGAGAGAGAGAGAGAGAGAGAGAGAGAGAGAGAGAGAGAGAGAGAGAGAGAGAGAGAGAGAGAGAGAGAGAGAGAGATGGTGAGCGAGAGAGAGAGATGGTGAGCGAGAGAAAGGGAGAAATATCTCAGTAGACTGAACATGCATGACAGGCTGGTGAACCAAGCAAGCCCTACTGTCACGAAGGGGGCAGAGGGTCACACACACACACACACACACACACACTGAGAGATGTCCCTCATAGTGTTATGATGGTAATAACTATAGAAGGCTGGTGCCTTCAAACAGTTCTATAAGTGTAGTACACTAGACCGACAGTATAGTATAGTAGACCCACAGTATAGTAGACCTACAGTATAGTATAGTAGACCCACAGTATAGTAGACCTACAGTATAGTATAGTAGACCCACAGTATAGTAGGCCTACAGTATAGTACAGTAAACTAGACCTACAGTATAGTATAGTAGACCCACAGTATAGTAGACCTACAGTATAGTATAGTAGACCCACAGTATAGTAGGCCTACAGTATAGTACAGTAAACTAGACCTACAGCATAGTATAGTAGACCCACAGTTTAGTAGACCTACAGTATAGTATAGTAGACCCACAGTATAGTAGGCCTACAGTATAGTACAGTAAACTAGACCTACAGTATAGTATAGTAGACCCACAGTTTAGTAGACCTACAGTATAGTATAGTAGACCCACAGTTTAGTAGACCTACAGTATAGTATAGTAGACCCACAGTATAGTAGGCCTACAGTATAGTACAGTAAACTAGACCTACAGTATAGTATAGTAGACCCACAGTTTAGTAGACCTACAGTATAGTATAGTAGACCCACAGTATAGTAGGCCTACAGTATAGTACAATAAACTAGACCTACAGCATAGTATAGTAGACCCACAGTATAGTAGGCCTACAGTATAGTACAGTAAACTAGACCTACAGTATAGTATAGTAGACCCACAGTTTAGTAGACCTACAGTATAGTATAGTAGACCCACAGTATAGTAGGCCTACAGTATAGTATAGTAGACCCACAGTATAGTAGACCTACAGTATAGTACAGTAAACTAGACCTACAGTATAGTATAGTATACCCACAGTATAGTAGACCTACAGTATAGTACAGTAAACTAGACCTACAGTATAGTAGACCTACAGTATAGTACAGTAAACTAGACCCACAGTATAGTAGACCTACAGTATAGTACAGTATAGTAGACCTACAGTATAGTACAGTAAACTAGACCTACAGCATAGTACAGTATAGTAGACCAACAGTATAATAGAGTATACTAGGCCTACAGCACAGTATAGTATAGTACAGTATACTATACCTACAGTATAGTATAGCAGACCAACAGTATAGTACAGCACACTAGACCTACAGTATAGTACAGTATACTAGACCTATGGTATAGTACAGTAGACCTACAGTGTAGTACAGTATACTAGACCCACCGTAGAGTACAGTATAGTGGAGTATACCAGACCCACAGTACAGCATAGTATAATACAGTATACTAGACATACAGTATAGTAGGCCAACAGTATAGTACAGTATACTAGACATACATTATAGCACAGTATAGTAGGCCAACCGTATAGTACAGTATACTCAGGCCTACAGAGTAGTACAGTATAGTAGACCTACAGTATAGTACAGTATACTAGACCTAAAGTATAGTGCAGTATACTAGACCTGCAGTATTGTACAGTAGACATACAGTATAGTACAGTATACTACACCTACAGTATTGTACACTGTAGTAGACCAACAGTACAGTAGAGTATACTAGACCTACAGTACAGTATAGTAGACACAAATTATAGTGCAGTATAGACAGCCTACATTACAGTATAGTACAGTACAGTAAGCCTACAGTAACGTACAGTATAGTACAGTATACTAGACTTATAGTACATTACTGTATAGTAGACATACAGTATAGTACAGTATATTAAACCTACAGTATAGTATAGTACCATATACTAGAACAACAGTACAGTACAAACACACACACAGGTTGCTGTCTGCTTAGGTTAACCTACCAGTCATAGAAGGGTCAGAGACAGAAGGAGTACTATGCAAAATAAACTACAGTGTAGTACAGTATACTAGACCTACAGTACAGTACAGTATAGTATAGTATAGTACAGTATACTAGACATACAGTACAGTATAGTGTAATACAGTGTAGTGCAGTATAGCAGACCAACAGTATAGTAGAGTATACTAGACATACAGTACAGTATGGTACAGTACGGTATATCAGACAGTACAGCATAGTAGACCTACAGTATAGTACAGTATACTAGACCAACAGTATAGTACAGTATACAAACCTGCAGTGTAGTACAGAATACTAGACCTACAGTATAGTACAGCATAGTAGACCAACAGTATAGTACAGTAGACTAGACATACAGTATAGTACAGTATACTAGACCTACAGTATAGTATAGCATAGTAGACCAACAGTATAGGAGATTATTCAAGACATACAGTAAAGTATAGTATAGCGCAGTATACTTGACCGACAGTATAGTACTGTATAGTATAACACAGTATATTAGACATACAGTATAGTAGACCAAGAGTATAGTACAGTATTCTAGACCTACATTATAGTACAGTATATTACACCAACAGTGTAGTACAGTATACTCAGACCTACAGTATAGTACAGTATACTAAAGCTACAATATGGTACAGTATAGTACAGTATACTAGACCTACAGTATAGTACAGTAGACATACAGTATAGTGCAGTATAATAGACCTACAGTATAGTACAGTATAGTAGACCGACAGTATAGTAGAGTATACTAGACCTACAGTACAGTATAGTGTTGAACATTATTGTACAATATATAATGCCAACAGTACAGTATAGAACATTACAGTAGGCCTACAGTACAGTACAGATTAGTAGACGTATAGTACATAACAGTATAGTAGACATACAGTACATTACAGTATAGTACAGTATATTAGACCTACAGTATCATATAGTACAGTATACTAGACCTACAGTACAGTACAAACACACACACAGGTTGCTCTCTGCTTGGGTTAACCTACCAGTCATAGAAGGGTCGGAGACAGAAGGAGGACTATGCCAAAAATAAACTGCAGTGTAGTACAGTATACTAGACCTACAGTACAGTACAGTATAGTACAGTATACCAGATCTACAGTACAGTGTAGTATAATACAGTATAGTAGACCAACATCATAGTACAGTATAGTAGACCAACAGCATAGTACAGTATAGTAGACCAACAGTATAGTACAGCATAGTAGACCAACAGTATAGTACAGTATACTAGACCCATGGTAAAGTATGGCATAGTACATTATACTAGACCTACAGTATAGCACAGTAGACCTACAGTATACTAGACCTAAAGTACAGTATAGTATAGTAGACCAACAGTATAGTACGGTATACCTGACCTACAGTATAGTACAGTATACTAGACCTACAGAACAATACAGTACAGTATACTACACCCACAGTACAGTATAGTACAGTATAGTAGACCTACTGTACAGTGTGGTACAGTATAGTAGACCAACAGTATAGTACCGTATAGTATATCTATAGTACAGTATAGTTTTGTATAGTGTAGTATTGTATAGTAGACATACTATACAGTCTGATATAGTATAGTATAGTAGACCTACAGTACAGCACACTATAGTAGGCCTACAGTATCGTATAGTACAGTATACGAGACCTACTGTACAGCACAGCATAGTACAGTATAGTATAGTAGACCTACAGTACAGTATAGTAAAGTACACTATAGTACATTATAGTATAGTACATTTTAGTAGACCTATAATTCATTGCAGTATACTACATTATAGTACAGTTTTAGTATAGTACAGTATAGTAGACATACAGTACAGTACAGTATAGTACAGTATAGTAGTCCTGCAGTACAGTACAGTATACTAGACCTACAGCACAAAGCAGTAGACATAATGTACAGTATAGTATAGTTTAGTACAGTATAGTACAGTAAACTATACACACAGTACAGTATAATACAGTACAGTATACTAGACATATAGTACCATACAGTATAGTACAGTATACTTGACCTACGGTAGAGTACAGTATAGAACAGTATAGTACAGCATACTAGATCTACAGTCTCTCTCTCTCACCCTCTACAGTACAGTATAGTATAGTGCGGTATAGTAGACCTACAGTACAGAATATAACAGTATACTATACCTATAGTATATTACTTTATAGTACAGTATAGTACAGTTTACCAGACCTATAGTACAGTGTAGTACAGTATAGTAGACATGCAGTACATTACAGTTTAGTACAGTATAGTAGACGTACAGTACAGTATAGTATAGTATAGTAGAGCATAGTTGAACTACAGTACAGTATAGTAGAGTATAGCAGGCCCACATTACATTATAGTACAGTATAGTACAGTATAGTAGACCCACAGTACAGTATAGTACAGTATGGTATTGTACAGTATACTAGACCTAAATTACAGTATAGTGCAGTATAGTAGACATACAGTACAGTATAGGATACAATACCTACTGTACAGTATAGTATAGTACAGTATTCTAGACCTACAGTATGGTATAGTACAGTATAGTAAACCTACAGTGGAGTGTAGTATACTAGACCTACAGTACAGTATAGTGCAGTATAGTAGACCTACAGTACAGTATAGTACAGTATATCAGACCTACAGTATAGTACAGCATAGTAGATCTACAGTACAGTCTAGTAAAGCATACTAGACCTACAGTACAACATATTATAGTATAATACAGTATATTAGACCTACAGTAAAGTATAGTATAGTATAGACAGTATTTTAGACCTAGAGTACAGTACAGTATAGTATAGTATACTATACCTAATGTACAGTATAGTAGACCTATAGTACAGTATCGTATAGTTCAGTATATTAGACTTACAGTATAGTATAGTAGAGTATAGTAGACATGCAGTACAGTATAGTATAGTATTCTAGACCTACTGTACAGTATAGTTGACCTACAGTATAGTATAGTATAATATATCTACTGTACAGTATAGTTCAGTATATTAGACCTACAATACAGTACAGTATAGTACAGTATAGTAGACCTATTGTACAGTATAGCATAGTATACTAGACCTGCAGAACAGTATATAGTATGGTAGAGTATGGTATAGTAGAGTATAGTGGAACTCCAGTACATTATAGTATAGTATATTATAACATAGTATAGAATAGTATACTAGACCTACAGTACAGTATAGTATATTACAGTATACTAGACCTACAGTACAGTACACTATGAGGGAGTTACAAAGACGACAAAATGTTTCCTTAGTTTATGATATTTTACATCAGATTCCTTATGTTCTACATTACTATCACACAAAGACAGGGTGCTGTAGAACACACACACATACACACGAACACACACACACATACACACGAACACACACACGAACACACACACACATACACAAACACATACACAAACACATACATACACACACATACACACAAACACATACACATACACATACACATACACACATACACATAAACACAAACACATAAACACACATACAGTGCCTTCAGAAAGTATTCACTCCCCTTCACTTACTCCACATTGTTGTGTTAGAGCCTGAATTCTGAATTGATTAAATATTTTTTTATCACCTATCTACACACATTTCTTGTAAATGAAATACAGAAATACTGTATGCCATATACATTAATATTCACACCTCTGAGTCAATACATGATAGAATTACATTTTGCAGCGATTACAGCTGTGAGTCGTTCTAGGTAAGTCTCTAAGAGCTTTGCACACCTGGATTGTGCAATAATTGCCAATTATTATTTTCAATATTCTTCAAGCTCTGTCAAATAGGTTCTTGATCATTGCTAGAAAAACATTTTCAAGTCTTGCCAAAGATTTTAAAGCAGATTTAAGTTAAAGCTGTAACTCGGCCACTCAGAGTCTCAAAGTCTTCTTGGTAAGCAACTAAAGTGTAGATTTTGCCTTGTGTTTTAGGTTATTGTCCTGCATAAAGGTGAATACATCTCCCAGTGTCTGGAGGAATGCAGACTGAACCAGCTTTTCCTCATAGATTTTGCCTGTGCTTAACTCCATTAGTTTATTTTTTTGCCTGAAAACTCACCAGTCCTTAATGATGACAAGCATACCCATAACTTAATGCAGCCACCAGTATGCTTGAAAATATGGAGAGTGGTACTCAGTAATGTGTTGTATTGGATTTGCCCCAAACATAACACTTGGTATTCAGGAAAAAAATTGAATTGCTTTACCACATTTTTTGCAGTATTAATGTAGTGCTTTGTTTCAAACAGGATGCATGTTTAGAATGTTTTTATTCCTTACAAGCTTCCTTCTTTTCACTCTGTCATTTGGTTAGTATTGTGGAGTAACTACAATGTTGTTGATCCATCCTGAGTTTCCTCCTATCACAGCCATTAAACTATGTAACTTTTTTAAAGTCACTATTGGCCTCATGGTGAAATCCCTGAACGGTTTCCTTCCTCTCTGGCAACTGAGTTAGGGAGGATGCCTGTATCTTTGTAGTGACATGTTTCAAGCAGACCACCATAGTCCCTGTGCCCAAGAAAGCGAAGGTAACCTGCCTAAATGATTACCACCCCGTAGCACTCACGTCGGTAGCCATGAAGTGCTTTGAAAGGCTGTTCATGGCTCACATCAACACCCTCATGCCAGAAACTCTAGACCCACTCCAATTCCCATACCACCCCAAGAGATCCACAGATGAAGCAATCTCAATCGCACTCCACACTGCCTTTTCACACCTGGATAAAAGGAACACCTACATGTGAATGCTGTTCATTGACTACAGCTCAGCTTTCAATGCCATAGTTCCCATAAAGCTCATCACTAAGCTAAGGACCCTGGGACTAAACATCGCCCTCTGCAACTGGTTCCTGTATTTCCTGACGGGCCGCCCCCAGGTGGTAAGGGTAGGCAACAACACATCTGCCACGCTGATCCTCAACACAGGGGCCCCTCAGGGGTGCGTGCTTAGTCCCCCCTGTACTCCCTGCACAACTCCAACACCATCATTAAGTTTGCTGCCTGGTATGGCAACTGCTCGGGATCTGACCGTAAGGCACTACAGAGGGTAATGCGTACGGCGGCCCAGTGCATCACTGGGGCCAAGCTTCCTGACATCCAGGACATAAACTCAGCAAAAAAAGAAATGTCCTCTCACTGTCAACTGCATTTATTTTCAGCAAACTTGACATGTGTAAATATTTGTATGAACATAACAAGATTAAACAACTGAGACATGAACTGAACAAGTTCAACAGACATGTGACTAACAGAAATTGAATAATGTGTCCCTGAACAAAGGGGTGGTCAAAATCAAAAGTAACAGTCCGTATCTGGTGTGGCCACCAGCTGCATTAAGTACTTCAGTGCATCTCCTCCTAAAGGAGTGCACCAGATTTGCCAGTTCTTGCTGTGAGATGTTACCCCACTCTTCCACCAAGGCACCTGCAAGTTCTCGGACATTTCTGGGGGGAATGGCCCTAGCCCTCACCCTCCAATCCAACATGTCCCAGATATGCTCAATGGGATTGAGATCCGGGCTCTTCGCTGTCCATGGCAGAGCACTGACATTCCTGTCTTGCAGGAAATCATGCACAGAACGAGCAGTATGGCTGGTACCACATGAGGGAGGATGTCTTCCCTGTAATGCACAGCATTGAGATTACCTGCAATGAAAACAAGCTCAGTCCGATGATGCTGTGACACACTGCCCCAGACCATGATGGACCCTCAACCTCCAAATCGATCCCGCTCCAGAGTACAGAGTACATTCCTTCGACGAGAAACGCGAATCCGACCATCACTTCTGGTGAGACAAAACCGCGACTTGTCAGTGAAGAGCACTTTTTGCCAGTCCTGTCTGGTCCAGCGACGGTGGGTTTGTGCCCATAGGCGACGTTGTTGCCGGTGATGTCTGGTGAGGACCTGCCTTACAACAGGCCTACAAGCCCTCAGTCCAGCCTCTTGTGGACAGTCTGAGCACTGATGGAGGGATTGTGCTTTCCTGGTGTAACTCGGGCAGTTGTTGTTGCCATCCTGTACCTGTCCCGCAGGTGTGATGTTCGGATGTACCGATCCTGTGCAGGTGTTGTTACACGTGGTCTGCCACTGTGAGGACGATCAGCTGTCCGTCCTGTCTCCCTGTAGCGCTGTCTTAGGCGTCTCGCAGTACGGACATTGCAATTTATTGCCCTGGCCACATCTGCAGTCCTCATGCCTCATTGCAGCATGCCTAAGGCATGTTCACGCAGATGAGCAGGGACCCTGGGCATCTTTCTTTTGGTGTTTTTCAGTCAGTAGAAAGGCCTCTTTAGTGTCCTAAGTTTTCATAACTGTGACCTTAATTGCCTACCGTCTGTAAGCTGTTAGTGTCTTCACGACCGTTCCACAGGTGCATGTTCATTAGTTGTTTATGGTTCATTGAACATGCATGGGAAACAGTGTTTAAACCCTTTACATTGAAGATCTGTGTAGTTATTTGGATTTTTACAAATTATCTTTGAAAGACAGAGTCCTGAAAAGGGCCGTTTCTTTTTTTGCTGATCTTATATACTAAGCGATGTCAGAGGAAGGCCCAAAAAATTGTCAAAGGCTCCAGTCACCCAAGTCATAGACTGTTCTCTCTGCTTCCGCACGGCAAGCGGTACCGGAGTGCCAAGTCTAGGACCAAAAGGCTCCTTAACAGCTTCTACCCCCAAGCCATAAGACTGCTGAACAACTAATCAAATGGCCACCTGGACTATTTACATTGACCCCCCCCCCCCCTTGTTTTTACACTGTTGCTACTCGTTTATTATCTATGCATAATCACTTTACAAATTACCTCAACTAACCTGTACCCCCGCACATTGACTCAGTACCAGTACACCCTGTATATACCCTCGTTACTGTTATGTTCGTTTCTTTTGATACCTTTTCATTGATTAGATTTGTTATTTTTTTACTTATGTTTATTTAGAAAATATTTTATTAACTCTATTTTTGAACTGCATTGTTAGTTAAGGGCTTGTAAGTAAGCATTCCACGGTAAGGTCTACACCTATTATATTCGGCGCACGTGACAAATAACATTTGACTAGACTGGGTGTATGGATACACCATCCAAAATGTAATTAATAAATTCACCATGCTCAAAGAGATATTCAATGTCTTTCTTTTTTTTACTCATCTACCAATAGGTGCCATTCTTAGCGAGGCATTGAAAAACCTTCCTGGTCTTTGTGGTTGAATTTGTCTTTGGAATTCACTGTTCGACTGCACCTTAGCACACCCGCACTCACTCAAGCACACACCCACACACACATTTACATTTAAGTCATTTAGCAGACGCTCTTATCCAGAGCGACTTACAAATTGCTACACACATTCATGCTACACACATCACAACTGCTGCTACCAGACTCTTATTATATTGCTCAGTTTATACACTTGTCCCCCATCCACCCCTTCTCCAATACACATCTGAATATTGGACTATAAACAGTGCCTTCCTGAATTATACATATGCTAAAAAATATAGATATTCTACTGCCGTTTACTGTAGGTTTTGTATTCTTATCTTTTATTATTTCTTATTGTTGTTGCATCGTATAGAAGGAACATGCCAGTAAGCATTTGGTTGGACGATGTATATCATGCGTATCCTGTACATACGACTAATAAAATGTGAAACTTGACTGTGTTAGCCCACTGAACTAAAGCCTAGACATTAGCATCAAGTCTCTGACAAGGTTACTAATCATAATCATGGAACCACATCCATTACACTTGTTTTCTGGCTGCGTTCCAAACCTGAAACCTTCTTCCTTCCTTTCTGCCCTTGGTGACTTGTCCTTCAGATGGTTACATGCAGTTCCCTACTTATCTATCTAATATGGCTGTAAAAGCACACTGTTCAGGCTCACTTTATGAGTTATCAGTTTGTGTAAGCATGTGTGCCTGTCTGCGTGTGTGTGTGTGTGTGTGTGTGTGTGTGTGTGTGTGTGTGTGTGTGTGTGTGTGTGTGTGTGTGTGTGTGTGTGTGTGTGTGTGTGTGTGTGTGTGTGTGTGTGTGTGTGTGTGTGTGTGTGTGTGTGTGTGTGTGGATATTAGCTAGAGCTAGGCTATGACTCAATCTAAAGCATTCTATTCTATATTTATCCTGTCAACTAGCTACCCCCTGTTCCATTGGGTATGTCTCCCTGCTCTATATTCCATCCCTGTGTAAAACCATTCCCCTAAAATAACATTTACATTTCACATTTAAGTAATTTAGCACACACACACACACACAATTACCGCTGTATTAACTGATACTAATGTCACCCATCACGAGGGCCTAATGTGTACCCTTACTCCTCCACTCAATCTCTGTTTTCCATCCCATAATACAGTAGGTTGTGAAAGTATTCACCCCCTTGGCATTTTTCCTATTTTGTTGCCTTACAACCTGGAATTAAAATAGATTTTTGGGGGTTTGTTTCATTTGATTTAAACAACATTCCTACCACTTTGAAGATGTAAAATATTTTTTATTGGGAAACAAACAAGAAATGAGACAAAAAAAGAGAAAGCTTGAGCGTGCATAACTATTCACCCCCCAAAGTCAATACTTTGTAGAGCCACCTTTTGCAGCAATTACAGCTGCAAGTATTTTGGGGCATGTCTCTATAAGCTTGGCACATCTAGCCACTGGGATTTTTGGCCATTCTTCAAGGCAAAACTGCACCAGCTCCTTCAAGTTGGATGGGTTCCACTGTGTACAGCAATCTTTAAGTCATACCACAGATTCTCAATTGGATTGAGGTCTGGGCTTTCACTAGGCGATTCCAAGACATTTAAATGTTTCCCCTTAAACCACTCGAGTGTTGCTTTAGCAGTATGCTTAGGGTCATTGTTCTGCTGGAAGGTGAACCTCCATCCCAGTCTCAAATCTCTGGAAGGCTGAAACAGGTTTCCCTCAAGAATTTCCCTGTATTCAGCGCCATCTATCATTCCTTCAATTCTGACCAGTTTCCCAGTCCGTGCCGATGAAAAACATCCCCACAGCATGATGCTGTCACCACCATGCTATACTGTGGGGATGGTGTTCTCGGGGTGATGAGAGGTGTTGGGTTTGTGTCAGACATAGTGTTTTCCTTGATGGCTAAAAAGCTCAATTTTAGTCTCATCTGACCAGAGTACCTTCTTCCATATGTTTGGGGAGTCTCCCACATGCCTTTTGGTGAACACCAAATGTGTTTGCTTATTTTTTTCTTTAAGCAATGGCTTTTTTCTGACCACTCCTCCATAAAGCCCAGCTCTGTGGAGTGTACGGCTTAATGTGGTCCTATGGACAGATACTCCAATCTCTGCTGTGGAGCTTTGCAGCTCCTCCAGGGTTATCTTTGGTCTCTTTGTTGCCTCTGATTAATGCCCTCCTTGTCTGGTCCTTGAGTTTTGGTGGGCGGTCCTCTCTTGGCAGGTTTGTTGTGGTGCCATGTTCTTTCCGTTTTTTAATAATGGTGCTCCGTGGGATGTTCAAAGTTTCTGATATTTTTTTATCACCCAACCCTGATCTGTACTTCTCCACAACTTTGCCCCTGACCTGTTTGGAGAGCTCCTTGGTCTTCATAGTGCCGCTTGCTTAATGATGTCCCTTGCTTAGTGGTGTTGCAGACTCTGGGGCCTTTCAGAACAGGTGTATATGTACACTGAGATCATGTGACACTTAGATTGCACACAGGTGGATTTTATTTCACTAATTATGTGACTTCTGAAGGTTAATTGGTTGCACCAGATCTTATTTAGGGGCTTCATATGCACATTTTCCATTTGACATTTTTTGACACAAGTTATTTTTTTCATTTCACTTCACCAATTTCAACTATTTTGTGAATGCCCATTACATGAAATCCAAATAAAAATAAATTTTAATTACAGGTTGTAATGAAACAAAATAGGAAAAGCGCCAAGGGGGTGACTACTTTTGCAAGGCACTGTAGATGAGCTACATTAGCTAGGTCCTGCTAGGGAAGTGGTGGAGATTTACATCGCCACAGCAATAGAATACGTTAAGGAGTGAGACAGAATTCAAATGAACAAAACTAACATTCTAATTCTTATTCAGAACACTCTCTCTCTTCTATGAAAGAGATGGTGATTTGCATTGGTACAGGGTTGTCATGACAATCTGATAGCTGGGAGAAGGAGGTCATTAATGAAGATCTTGGCACACACACGTAACGAAGCACCAGACATTAAGCGTTTGACCTTGAGAGTGTCTTGTATTACTAAAGTCACTAACCAAGACCATCCTCCCACACACATGCATGCACTCACTATAACACACATGCCCAGACAATGTGATTAATATTGTATTGGAGGAGAGGCCTGAGAATCTGAATCAGAACTGGAATTAGATCATCTATTTAGCCCCTGGGTCACATTCACTGTGGGATGAGAGAGATAGAGAAGGGCAGGAGGCAGAGGGAGGGAGGGAGAGAGAAGAGGGATGGAGGGGGGAGATAGGGAGAGGAGGGGGAGACAAAATGAAGAGAGACAAAGAGGAGAATGGGGAAATTGATGATAAAGGAAGAAGAAGAAGAGAGAAGATAAACATGTATATAATAGAAATGGAGAAGAATGAATAGAGAGAGCGGTGGAGAGAAAGAGTGAGCGAAAGGAGAGAGGTGACTGACTGACTGAGTGACTGAGTGACTGAGTGAGTGCTGGATGTCCTGTTGCATGTTGATCATTTTAGCTGTCTAGTCACCATGGGGACCAACACACAGAACAGAACAGGCAGGCAGGTAGCGCTTGCCTCACCTCATCGGTAAAGGACAACTTGTTTTTCTCTGCCTCGCTCCATCTATCTCTCCCCTATCCTCATCTGCACTCCTCTCTCGCTCTCTCTCCTCTCTCTCCCCTCCTCTCTCTTCTATCCAGACTGATAAAAATGCAACAGTGCATCCCGGATATAATTTCCCTCTAACCTAACCTTTTTCCTCTCTGTCTCCCTCTCTCCTTCCTCCCTAATCTTTTCTCCCCCACTCACTATGTTCTTAATTTCCCCTTCCTGTGCCCTCATCTCACTCCCACTATCCCTTTTCTCTGCCACTCCTCCTCTGTTCTCACTCCCTCCTCCCGTCTCCATCCCTTTATTTCCCCTCTCCTTCACCCTCTGTCACTCCTCTTCACTCTCTGCCTCCCTCCCTTCCTTCTTCGCCCCTCTATGGGCCCTGGTCTAAAGTAATGCACTATCTTAGGAGTACGGTAACATTTGATCCTGTTGGACAGTACTCTGGCCTGCTGCCATCTCTAACAGGAGGATAAATGACACTGACTCTCAGAAGCTCCACTAGCAGCATTATCGTGTGGTTTCAGAGTGACACGTTTTTCAATGTCACTACATTATGTTAGCAACAGGAACATATTTTCTAAGATAAAACCGTATATGTTGATCAGAGCATTATGGGTACTGTAGTACATCATGCTCAGTGGTGATCTAAGCATGTAAATCTTGGTGGGGCAAAAAAAATAATTAATAAATAAATAGTGCAGGATGCATGCCAGCAAAGCCACTACACAACACTAAACAAATACATTAATTGCACTATACCACTGCTACACCTGGCTATCAGAGGAGCCTTGAATGGCAGCAAAACAGTTCATTCAGCCTCATTTACTGTCTTTAAAAAAAAACATAGCTGATATGGCTGACTTGCTTTAAAAAAAAAGTGGTTTCTGTCAATTGAGATGTACAAACTATGGCACAAGGGGACGACAAGCAGATAAGAGGCAATCCGTAATTTCGATTAAGACATTAATGAGCGAGCTAGGACGGACGTAGTCATTTACATTACATTTAAGTCATTTAGCAGACGCTCTTATCCAGAGCGACTTACAAATTGGTGCATTCACCTTATGACATCCAGTGGAACAGCCACTTTACAATAGTGCATCTAAATCTTTTAAGGGGGGGGGGGGGGGTGAGAAGGATTACTTTATCCTATCCTAGGTATTCCTTAAAGAGGTGGGGTTTCAGGTGTCTCCGGAAGGTGGTGATTGACTCCGCTGTCCTGGCGTCGTGAGGGAGTTTGTTCCACCATTGGGGGGCCAGAGCAGCGAACAGTTTTGACTGGGCTGAGCGGGAACTGTACTTCCTCAGTGGTAGGGAGGCGAGCAGGCCAGAGGTGGATGAACGCAGTGCCCTTGTTTGGGTGTAGGGCCTGATCAGAGCCTGGAGGTACTGGGGTGCCGTTCCCCTCACAGCTCCGTAGGCAAGCACCATGGTCTTGTAGCGGATGCGAGCTTCAACTGGAAGCCAGTGGAGAGAGCGGAGGAGCGGGGTGACGTGAGAGAACTTGGGAAGGTTGAACACCAGACGGGCTGCGGCGTTCTGGATGAGTTGTAGGGGTTTAATGGCACAGGCAGCCAACAGCGAGTTGCAGTAATCCAGACGGGAGATGACAAGTGCCTGGATTAGGACCTGCGCCGCTTCCTGTGTGAGGCAGGGTCGTACTCTGCGGATGTTGTAGAGCATGAACCTACAGGAACGGGCCACCGCCTTGATGTTAGTTGAGAACGACAGGGTGTTGTCCAGGATCACGCCAAGGTTCTTAGCGCTCTGGGAGGAGGACACAATGGAGTTGTCAACCGTGATGGCGAGATCATGGAACGGGCAGTCCTTCCCCGGGAGGAAGAGCAGCTCCGTCTTGCCGAGGTTCAGCTTGAGGTGGTGATCCGTCATCCACACTGATATGTCTGCCAGACATGCAGAGATGCGATTCGCCACCTGGTCATCAGAAGGGGGAAAGGAGAAGATTAGTTGTGTGTCGTCTGCATAGCAATGATAGGAGAGACCATGTGAGGTTATGACAGAGCCAAGTGACTTGGTGTATAGCGAGAATAGGAGAGGGCCTAGAACAGAGCCCTGGGGGACACCAGTGGTGAGAGCACGTGGTGAGGAGACAGATTCTCGCCACGCCACCTGGTAGGAGCGACCTGTCAGGTAGGACGCAATCCAAGCGTGGGCCGCGCCGGAGATGCCCAACTCGGAGAGGGTGGAGAGGAGGATCTGATGGTTCACAGTATCGAAGGCAGCCGATAGGTCTAGAAGGATGAGAGCAGAGGAGAGAGAGTTAGCTTTAGCAGTGCGGAGCGCCTCCGTGATACAGAGAAGAGCAGTCTCAGTTGAATGACTAGTCTTGAAACCTGACTGATTTGGATCAAGAAGGTCATTCTGAGAGAGATAGCGGGAGAGCTGGCCAAGGACGGCACGTTCAAGAGTTTTGGAGAGAAAAGAACGAAGGGATACTGGTCTGTAAATGTTGACATCGGAGGGATCGAGTGTAGGTTTTTTCAGAAGGGGTGCAACTCTCGCTCTCTTGAAGACGGAAGGGACGTAGCCAGCGGTCAGGGATGAGTTGATGAGCGAGGTGAGGTAAGGGAGAAGGTCTCCGGAAATGGTCTGGAGAAGAGAGGAGGGGATAGGGTCAAGCGGGCAGGTTGTTGGGCGGCCGGCCGTCACAAGACGCGAGATTTCATCTGGAGAGAGAGGGGAGAAAGAGGTCAGAGCACAGGGTAGGGCAGTGTGAGCAGAACCAGCGGTGTCGTTTGACTTAGCAAACGAGGATCGGATGTCGTCGACCTTCTTTTCAAAATGGTTGACGAAGTCATCTGCAGAGAGGGAGGAGGGGGGGGAGGGGGAGGAGGATTCAGGAGGGAGGAGAAGGTGGCAAAGAGCTTCCTAGGGTTAGAGGCAGATGCTTGGAATTTAGAGTGGTAGAAAGTGGCTTTAGCAGCAGAGACAGAAGAGGAAAATGTAGAGAGGAGGGAGTGAAAGGATGCCAGGTCCGCAGGGAGGCGAGTTTTCCTCCATTTCCGCTCGGCTGCCCGGAGCCCTGTTCTGTGAGCTCGCAATGAGTCGTCGAGCCACGGAGCGGGAGGGGAGGACCGAGCCGGCCTGGAGGATAGGGGACATAGAGAGTCAATGGATGCAGAAAGGGAGGAGAGGAGGGTTGAGGAGGCAGAATCAGGAGATAGGTTGGAGAAGGTTTGAGCAGAGGGAAGAGATGATAGGATGGAAGAGGAGAGGGTAGCGGGGGAGAGAGAGCGAAGGTTGGGACGGCGCGATACCATCCGAGTAGGGGCAGTGTGGGAAGTGTTGGATGAGAGCGAGAGGGAAAAGGATACAAGGTAGTGGTCGGAGACTTGGAGGGGAGTTGCAATGAGGTTAGTGGAAGAACAGCATCTAGTAAAGATGAGGTCGAGCGTATTGCCTGCCTTGTGAGTAGGGGGGGAAGGTGAGAGGGTGAGGTCAAAAGAGGAGAGGAGTGGAAAGAAGGAGGCAGAGAGGAATGAGTCAAAGGTAGACGTGGGGAGGTTAAAGTCGCCCAGAACTGTGAGAGGTGAGCCGTCCTCAGGAAAGGAGCTTATCAAGGCATCAAGCTCATTGATGAACTCTCCGAGGGAACCTGGAGGGTGATAAATGATAAGGATGTTAAGCTTGAAAGGGCTGGTAACTGTGACAGCATGGAATTCAAAGGAGGCGATAGACAGATGGGTCAGGGGAGAAAGAGAGAATGACCACTTGGGAGAGATGAGGATCCCGGTGCCACCACCCCGCTGACCAGAAGCTCTCGGGGTGTGCGAGAACACGTGGGCGGACGAAGAGAGAGCAGTAGGAGTAGCAGTGTTATCTGTGGTGATCCATGTTTCCGTCAGTGCCAAGAAGTAGAGGGACTGGAGGGAGGCATAGGCTGAGATGAACTCTGCCTTGTTGGCCGCAGATCGGCAGTTCCAGAGGCTACCGGAGACCTGGAACTCCACGTGGGTCGTGCGCGCTGGGACCACCAGATTAGGGTGGCCGCGGCCACGCGGTGTGGAGCGTTTGTATGGTCTGTGCAGAGAGGAGAGAACAGGGATAGACAGACACATAGTTGACAGGCTACAGAAGAGACTACGCTAATGCAAAGGAGATTGGAATGACAAGTGGACTACGCGTCTCGAATGTTCAGAAAGTTAAGCTTACGTAGCAAGAATCTTATTGACTAAAATGATTAAGATGATACAGTACTGCTGAAGTAGGCTAGCTGGCAGTGGCTGCGTTGTTGACTTTGTAGGCTAGCTGGCAGTGGCTGCGTTGTTGACACTACACTAATCAAGTCGTTCCGTTGAGTGTAATAGTTTCTACAGTGCTGCTATTCGGGGGCTAGCTGGCTAGCTAGCAGTGTTGATTACGTTACGTTGCGTTAAAAGAACGACAATAGCTGGCTAGCTAACCTAGAAAATCGCTCTAGACTACACAATTATCTTTGATACAAAGACGGCTATGTAGCTAGCTATGTAGCTAGCTACGATCAAACAAATCAAACCGTTGTACTGTAATGAAATGAAATGAAAATGTGATACTACCTGTGGAGCGAAGCGGAATGCGACCGGGTTGTTGAGTGCGGAAGTTCTATTCGGTAGACGTTGGCTAGCTGTTGGCTAGCTAGCAGTGTCTCCTACGTTAAGGACGACAAATAGCTGGCTAGCTAACCTCGGTAAATTAAGATAATCACTCTAAAACTACACACTCTAAACTACACAATTATCTTGGATACGAAGACAGCAAAGACAACTATGTAGCTAGCTAACACTACACTAATCAAGTCGTTCAGTTGAGTGTAATAGTTTCTACAGTGCTGCTATTCGGTAGACGGTGGACGTTTGCTAGCTGGCTAGCTGCTGGGCAGATAGCAGTGTAGACTGCGTTAGGACGACGAAATACGATAATTACGCAATTATCTTTGATACAAAGACGGCTATGTAGCTAGCTAAGAAGAAATTGCTAAGATTAGACAAATCAAACCGTTGTACTATAATGAAATGTAATGAAATGTAATGAAAAGTTATACTACCTGCGGACCAAAGTGCGAATGCGACCGCTCGCTCCAACCCGCTCCAACCCGCTCCAAGAGTCAATATAAATATTTGTTCAGTACTTTTGAAATATACAGCGACATAATTCAGAACATGGGCCATTCTTACAGTATTCTCCCTGTACACCAAGTCAGAACCGTAGGATAAATAAAGGGGGCATATAAGCAGACAATGAAAGCTCTTACAATATTCGATGATTACATTTCTCAAAAACAGGATTATAGGGTATATAATCACCACCAAGTCAGAACAATAGGCGAAATTAAGAGGTGAAAATATACCAAATTATTAGGGTGAGGCACATGGGCTACTAACTATCAAGGCACAAGCCGAGACCCAACTGCAGACACAGGAGGCAGATGGTTGGAGTCTTACAATGTTTATTAATCCAAAGGGGTAGGCAAGAGATTGGTCGTGGACAGGAAAAAAGGTCAAAACCAGATAAAAGTCCAGAAGGAGTGGCGGACAGGCTCGTGGTCAAGGCAGGCAGAAAGGTCAAGCAGGTGGGTACAAAGTACAGAAACAGGCAAGGGTCAAAACCAGGAGGACTAGAAAAAGGAGAATGCAAAAAGCAGGAGAACGGGGAAACCGCTGGTTGACTTGGAAACATACAAGACGAACTGGCACAGAGAGACAGGAAACACAGGGATAAATACACTGGGGAAAGCAAGCGACACCTGGAGGGGGTGGAGACAATAACAAGGGACAGGTGAAACTGATCAGGGTGTGACACTAACAGCATACTACATAACATACACTTAGTATTACTTTCTTAGCTACAGTATACATATCTCCCTGGCATATTACATCATTTATGTAGCAGCATACAAGACAAGTTTGGACTCACCTTGTTGTGCTGTGCTCACTTGAACAGGAAGGTGGCACGGCGGTCCTTCGTGGGTAAATTTTGTCATCAGACTGTGTCATCAAAGTCTGTCATTCTCTGGATTTATGGTGCTTTCAAGACAACTGGGAACTCTAAGAAAAAAAGGTTGAATCATGATGTCAGTGATCTTCAGGTCGTGGCTCTAGAAAGAGTTCCCAATTTACAATTCCGAGTTGGATGAAAGTTCAAAACATATTTTCCCAGTCGGTGCTAGTTGTTCCCGAGTTCCCAGTTGTCTTGAACTCACTAAAGTTACATTTTGCAGTTCCAAGTAAGCAGTTGTTTTGAGCGCGGCACAAATCATGCTTCATTGACAGCATGGCCAATGTTGAATGTTTATCATTTTAAACTAGGAAAAGAGACTCATAATCCCAGATTTGGGACCACACAGCCACTCCACTGAATAGCAGGCTAGTGATTGCTTTGCAATGCTTGCAGTTAGCCACTGATTCCTTCCAAACCACTCATTGTTGAACTTGCGATTTCGAACTTGTTGTGTAATGTTTATGGCCGATGAGCAATGATACGTTTTATCTATAATTTATCTTCATATGACAAGGATTGAAAAGGATTTGCCAATAGATTGTCGACTTGATTCATGGTGATGACTGCTAGCTAAGATTTTGAAAGTATGATGTTGACATGATCAGTCCAATCAAAGCTACTGTAGATATAACGTGATTTGACATTATTTTATCTGTGGCCAATGACCTTGAGCCTTCTTGGGTGGGCACTTCTAATGTAACTCTATGGCAGCACCCAAGGGGCTAGAGGGGCTAGCTCTACCCTTGGACTTGGCGGTGATGTAGTGTCCCCATGAGTGACAGAACACTGATCCAATCACAGCGCAACGCTCCGTATTTTCTGCTGGCTTGCCCCTCCACCACAGAAGCACTGAGCTAGGCTGAAATATCTGCATTTTGGAGCTGCCTTACTCAAGAAAACAAAAAAGAGACCAGGTTTGTATGTGGCTTTAATAACTCAATTATATATTTTTTGTTTTTTGTTACATTATTTGCGAATTGATATGTGACACATATTAATGCCAAAATTAAGGCATTTTTTGCCCCACATGCCCTGATCATGCTACTCAATGCTATGGATGTGTTTTCCAGATACTGTGGGGGACTACAGTCTACACTGCTCTCCATTATAATCCCCCACCACCACTCTCTCTTTGGAGGTTATGGTCTTTTCAAAGAGATCACAGGGTGTTGAATACTTCATAACAACAGCCCTTTCTCTATGGCATAAAACAACCAAGCACAGCAGGGGTGTATTCACTAGGAACCAAACAGAAGCGAACTGGGCGAAAAGTAGAGGGACCTACCTGAATGTGTTTTTAATAGAAACTCTTGTTTTCGATGCAAATCGTTTTCCACTGCACAACGTTTTGTTGCGGTTTGCTATGGTGTGCATGCACTAATAAATATATACCAGAATTCCTATAGCCTCCAGCAGAGGTTAAAGGACTCTGTCCAATAACATAACTGAGCCTTGGGCGCCCTCTGCTGGCCAAATACTGAACCCCAGTCTCCCAAGTAACTGCTACGGTCACCTCCAAAATTATTGGCACTATTGATATAGATTAGCAAAAAAAAAGAAAGATTTATAATAAGCTATATTGTAAATAGGAAATATAGATGGTTTTACTATATTTTATATTGTTGCTCAGAGAAAAGATAGGTGTCAAAATGATTGGCACCCCTAAAGATTATTATAAATCAAATGAAACAAGCAAAATTAAATCTTCATTAGCATTCTTCTGTTTTTCAATTAATCTCCGTTTAAGGAAATGTAATATGTGTATGCGACAAATAATTCCTGTTTCACTTGGGTATAAAAATGAGGTAACATGCATGTAAAATCCCTTTGTCATCCATCACCATGGGGAAAACTCACAAATAAAGAGACAAGTGGTTGTTGACTTTCATAAATTAGGCAATGAGTACAAAATAACAACTGAAAAAACAGTGGTGGACTTGCCTGGTAGAGGAAGCATGTGTATTTTGTCCTCACACGGAGTGAGGAAAATTGTTCAGGAGGCAAAGAAAAGTCTAAGGGCCACAGTTGGAGAATTACAGAACTTGGTTGAATCTTGGGGTAACCAAGTCTTCAAATCTCCATTTACATCCGACCTCCATGCCAATAGGCTATTTGGAAGGGTTGCCAGAAAAAAATCATTTCTTGGGAACAACCAACAAATGTAAATGCCTAGAGTTTACTAAACGGCATTGGCACATGGATTGGAATTGGGTGCTATGGTCAGATGAGACTAAAATAGAGCTCTTTGGCCATGCACACCAGTGGTGGATTTGGCATTGAAAGAAAGATGGATATGCAGAAAAGAACCTCATACCTACTGCAAAATATAAGGATAAGAGCATCTGCTAAATGACTAAAATGTAAATTTTGCAATTGCCATCTCAGTCTCTGGACCTGAACCCCATTGAAAACCTGTGGTTTGAATTGAAGAGGGCGCAAACCAAAGGATATCAACAATATAGAAAGATTATGTATAGAGGAATCAGGAATGGTCTAAGATCCATTCCAACATGTTCTCCAATCTCATAAAACATTATAGAAAAAGGCTGTGTCGTTATCCTCGCAACGGTAGGTTGCTGGAGTATTGAAAACCAGGGTAGCAATCATTTTGACATCTTTTTTTTATTACTTTAATTTTGGTTTATCACTAAACATATTATTTTTCTCTGTGAAATTGTGCTAGTATAAAATTGTATAATTTTCCCACTTATTGAGCATGTATTGTAGCTCAGTATTTGTATTATTTATTTTATACAGTCTTTTCTGCTTATCTTTAAACAAAGGTACCAATTATTTTGGATGTGACTGTATCTGTCTTCCACTCCTTTCCGTCACTGGGAGGCCATGTGTACTGGAATCTTCATGTTCATTACCTACACCCAGTGGCGGTTCCAGCTTGTATGGCTCCCTGGGCGAACCCCCACTTCAGCCCCCCCCCCCCCCCCCCCCCCTTCAGCGCCCTGTAATTTTTATTCAGACATTTGGAACAACACAAATAAATAATCATAACATTTACAACTATATAAATATATACAAAAATAAGACTCATAAATATCAAAAAGAAGTAACAAAGGCAAATAGAAACAAATTTGTGTTGATTTGGCACTCGAGCTTTAATACATTACCCATCCACCAACACTGTCAACCAAGAGTCAAGACTAAACCAATTCCCCTTGGGGATGTGCAGATTGGTTTTATATTATTTTTAACGATTTCGCACAAACCAGAAAAAAATGCAACAATATGTCTGTGAAACTATATATTCACATTATTATGAATGAATTGTGGTTTATTTGGTAACATTTCGTAGTGTGACTGATTTTACTAATTGCATTAGTACTGTACAAAGTTGGTACACTATTTGATAGATTCCCCCGCTCCCCCTACCTCGGCCTTCCAGTGGGGAGACCTGAGGTCAACCTACCCCCGCCCCCTTCCCCATCTCGTACTTCTGAGTGGGAGACCTTCCCAGGCAGTAGCCTGCCTAGCTCACAAACTAGAATCATGGCGCCCACTCCAACAAGGATAATTGACCCACAGTCCCACACAGTGACATGATATCATTGACGTGACATGCAAATGAGAGATAGAAAACCGATCGCACAAATGTCACCATTCCGATTTTTTGGGTGCGGGTGCCCTGTGCCGCCCCCGGTAAGATGTCGCCCTGGGCGGCCACAAATCCGCCACTGCTTTACACCCACCAGGGAGAAGACCAGACAAGGAATGTGAACAAGGCAATGGAGGGAGGGAGGGAGGGTGAATGATGTGGGAGTAAGTGGGTCACTGCCTTTGAACACAGAATAGACTAATACTTCAAATAATTTAATTTTCCCTGAGGGAACTTCATTTGTGGTGACCGATACATACAAGCACATTAAAATAATTTCAAACACAAGACAGTGCATTCCATTTAAATACATAGAAAAACAGGGCATGCGTACATCAGTCCAGTAGGATAAAGTGCATGTTCCCATGCTGACCAGTAGATGGCAGTATAAGCTTGCATCTGAACCAACTTTATGCTAATTTTCCTTTCTCAATCATCTTCTCACCTCTCACTGATGTCTTATCTTAGCTGATTAACACACTAACACTCACCCCTCACACACACATACACTCATACACACACACACATACACACATATGCGTACACAAACACACACACACACACACTGTTCATGCCTGTGTGTGTTTGTTTTTATAACACCAGCGTCATAAGTAGCTTTTGGTATCCTTGTATAGAGCTTTCTCTTTGTAATTGAGTAATTATGGAGCTATTAGCCTCAAGCACCTCTCTCTGCACTCTCTATGGTGCTAGCCTATTAACACAAGATCAATAGGGCTGTTTGTGCTCACTCCAGAAATGTGTGTGTGCCTGTGAGTGTTCGCTTGTGTGTTAGCGTGTGTGTTAGCGTGTTTGTGTGTGTGTGTGAGGTGGGTGCGGGGGGACTATAATTGGGGTTGAGTGCTTACTGGCACACACCAACTTCTATAAATATATCTCTGTATTTGTGTTCATTTAAAAGCCATGCAAATCCAACCCAGGGAGACCGTCTCTCCATTGACCCACTGATGAGTCTTTTCTATTGAATATTTATTTAAACCATCATATTTCCCAGCAGGGCATGCTTAGAATGCCAGCTATTTCTCCATAATATTCTATTTCATTATATAACAGTGTGTATTACATTAAAACCTAAACATATATATTTTTTAAATATACACAACACAAGAAAGAGTGTTTGAAGTTCCACTAGCTAAATGGATCCCACCCCCTTCCTCTCCTCTTGTTCCCCAGGATCAGTGCACTGTGTGTGGGGCGAGGAGGTCAGAGTGAGGGACTTCCTTTGGATCTCCATATTGGCTTAAGGCTACAGCTGCTCCTCAGAGATTGGCACCTCAAAACACAGTGATCTACTCCTTCAGATGTGTGTGTCTGTGTGTGTGTGTGTGTGTGTGTGTGTGTGTGTGTGTGTGTGTGTGTGTGTGTGAGAGTGTGTGTGTGTGTGTGTGTGTGTGTGTGTGTGTGTGTGTGTGTGTGTGTGTGTGTGTGTGTGTGTGTGTGTGTGTGTGTGTGTGTGTGTGTGTGTGTGTGTGTGTGTGTGTGAGATAACAGTAATATAGATGTCTCCAGCGTGAAGGAGGGGAGGGATTAAGCCTTCACCAGAGCATCAGATAAGCAAGGTATGATGGGATAGATATCCATACCCCACTGGACACACAGTGGTCTCTCCTATCCCACGTCTCTCTCTGCTAGGTAACACTTAATATTCAGCCAGGTCACTCAAGATCCACTGCGGAATTCGACGTACATTCAGGTAAGCAGGATGTCGGGCGATTATTTCAAAATTGGCCACTAGGGGCAACAGTGAGCACTATTACCATCAAGTCGGCTTGGGTTTTTCTAGGGCAAGCATATCCCAAACAATAACCCTTAACTTAACCCTTCAGAATTAATTGCTAAACTTAACCTTACAAATGTGCCGTTTATGGACAAATGTCAGATTCTGCAGTGAGACTGTATTCTCCAGGCTAAGAGAATACAGTATTAAATTTAACACTTAGGCACTCTTAGACAAAAGGGTTCCAAAATGGTTCTTCGGCTGTCCCGATAGAAAAACCCTTTTTGGTTTCAGGTAGAACCCTTTTGGATTCCATATAGAACCCTCTGTGGAAAGTGTTCTACATGGAACCCAAAAGGATTCTGACTGGAACCAAAAATGGTTCTTCAAAGGGTTCTCCAATGGGGACATTCGAATAACCCTTTTAGGTTCTAGGTAGCACCTTTTTTCTAAGCGTGCAGGTAGTGGCATAATACTTACCAGTTAGCACTGATTTATTAATAGTTACCAGTTAGCACTGATTTATTAATACTTACCAGTTAGCACTGATTTATTAATACTTACCAGTTAGCACTGATTTGTTAATACTTACCAGTTAGCACTGATTTATTAATAGTTACCAGTTAGCACTGATTTATTAATACTTACCAGTTAGCACTGATTTATTAATACTTACCAGTTAGCACTGATTTGTTAATACTTACCAGTTAGCACTGATTTATTAATACTTACCAGTTAGCACTGATTTATTAATACTTACCAGTTAACACTGATTTATAAATACTTACCAGTTAGCACTGATTTATTAATACTTACCAGTTAGCACTGATTTGTTAATACTTACCAGTTAGCACTGATTTATTAACACTTACCAGTTAGCACTGATTTATTAATACTTACCAGTTAGCACTGATTTATTCATACTTACCAGTTAGCACTGATTTATTAATACTTACCAGTTAGCACTGATTTGTTAATACCTACCAGTTAGCACTGATTTGTTAATACTTACCAGTTAGCACTGATTTATTAACACTTACCAGTTAGCACTGATTTATTAATACTTACCAGTTAGCACTGATTTATTCATACTTACCAGTTAGCACTGATTTATTAATACTTACCAGTTAGCTCTGATTTGTTAATACTTACCAGTTAGCACTGATTTATTAACACTTACCAGTTAGCATTGATTTATTAATACTTACCAGTTAACACTGATTTATTCATACTTAGCAGTTAACACTGATTTATTAATACTTAGCAGTTAGCACTGATGTATTAATACTTACCAGTTAGCACTGATTTATTAATACTTACCAGTTAGCTCTGATTTGTTAATACTTACCAGTTAGCACTGATTTATTAACACTTACCAGTTAGCACTGATTTATTAATACTTACCAGTTAACACTGATTTATTCATACTTAGCAGTTAACACTCATTTATTAATACTTAGCAGTTAACACTCATTTATTAATACTTAGCAGTTAACACTCATTTATTAATACTTAGCAGTTAACACTCATTTATTCATACTTAGCAGTTAACACTGATTTATTAATACTTACCCATTAGCATTGATTTATTTATAATTACCAGTTAACACTGATTTATTCATACTTAGCAGTTAACACAGATTTATTAATACTTACCAGTTAGCATTGATTTATTTATAGTTACCAGTTAACACTGATTTATTCATACTTAGCAGTTAGCACTGATTTATTAATACTTACCAGTTAGCATTGATTTATTTATAATTACCAGTTAACACGGATTTATTCATACTTAGCATTTAGCACTGATTTATTAATACTTAGCATTTAGCACTGATTTATTAGGCTCTTCTGTTGCCTCTCACATTATCATTCTGGTCAATAATTAAATATAAGCTGGGATTCAAACCAATCGTGGATTGTCGACAATGATGCTTTCAAAGGCAATATTTCTGCGTTTTCAGAGACTGCATTCACGGTAAATGCTACATATGTGGGCACAATTGGAAATGACCTAAAAGCCGCATTGTTGAAAACCCATGATCGGATTGAATCCCGGCCAGACACTTTTCAGTGTCCACACAAAAACATAAACATCATACAAAATAATCTTAGAATGGTTATTCAGGTATTATCAAAATAACAAGAAGACTCCCCTTAGCTGATTACAATTTGAGAATAAGACGCTGTTGTTTATTGACCTACCTGGTTAAATAAAGGTAAACAATATGCTTGTTGGGAGTGAATAGAAATACTACACATTGCAATAGTATTGAATATCAATCTAAAAACCATTAGCTGAGCATTTCCACCACACTCTGATGTGTCTGACTATGGTAAGGTTGAAAGATCCATGACATTCATCCATCCATCCCTCTATCCCTCTATTCCTCCTTCCCTCCATACTCAATCCTTCACCCTCCACCCTTTCATTTCCCACTGTGTTTGAGGTGTCATTTCACCAAATCCAGACTTCCCTACACACACACAGACCTCTGTCTTTGACTGACAGCACACCTGCCAAGGTGCAGTAGCTGATAGCACATAACAAACAGTCAATTTAACCCAGTATAATATATATCATTACACATTCCATATTTACGCTAAATTAATAAAGAGGTTTGTTTTTCCAAGGAAGTGGAACGATCGTTTCCCTCCCTGTTTGACGTTAATAGTTTAGTCATACAGTATATGACATCCTTTCATCATTCACCATTTAATATCTTCTATTTCTTTTCTTTAACGTTTATATCCTTTAACCAGGCAGGTCAGATGAGAAAAAATATGATTAACAAGACACCTGGTGGCCTGATGGTCTTCATTAACTGAACATATAATATCATTACTAAACATTTGTTTCATTGTGAACTACCTATGTTATAATAGTTTATAAGCAGTTTATGATCAGGTTAAATTAGAGCAGAGTTTAAATTCAGTGTCACCACAGCCATTGTACAGACTCAGTGCCTTGCTGACATTCCACTAAAACCACATAAGTCAACTCCAGCTGCCCATCCCTGAATATTGCCCTCTGATAAAAGACCAGTGTGTGTGTGTGTGTGTGTGTGTGTGTGTGTGTGTGTGTGTGTGTGTGTGTGTGTGTGTGTGTGTGTGTGTGTGTGTGTGTGTGTGTGTGTGTGTGTGTGTGTGTGTGTGTGTGTGTGTGTGTGTGTGTGTGTGTGTGTGTGCGTGTGTGAAATAGAACAGAATATTGTTCATACATTATGGTTGTGAAAACAAGAGGCCAGTTGCATACTACTATAGTACATGTAGTTCTAGATACAATGGTACATGTAGTTCTAGATACTATAGTACATGTAGTTCTAGATACTATGGTACATGTAGTTCTAGATACTATGGTACATGTAGTTCTAGATACTATGGTACATGTAGTTCTAGATACTATGGTACATGTAGTTCTAGATACTATAGTACATGTAGTTCTAGATACTATAGTACATATAGTTGTAGATACTATAGTACATGTAGTTGTAGATACTATAGTACATGTAGTTGTAGATGCAGTACATGTAGTTCTAGATACTATAGTACATATAGTTGTAGATACTATAGTACATGTAGTTGTAGATACTATAGTACATGTAGTTGTAGATGCAGTACATGTAGTTCTAGATAATATAGTACATATAGTTGTAGATACTATAGTACATGTAGTTGTAGATGCAGTACATGTAGTTCTAGATACTATAGTACATATAGTTGTAGATACTATAGTACATGTAGTTCTAGATACTATAGTACATGTAGTTGTAGATACTATAGTACATGTAGTTGTAGATGCAGTACATGTAGTTCTAGATACTATAGTACATATAGTTGTAGATACTATAGTACATGTAGTTCTAGATACTATAGTACATGTAGTTCTAGATACTATAGTACATGTAGTTGTAGATGCAGTACATGTAGTTCTAGATACTATAGTACATATAGTTGTAGATACTATAGTACATGTAGTTCTAGATAATATAGTACATGTAGTTGTAGATACTATAGTACATGTAGTTGTAGATGCAGTACATGTAGTTCTAGATACTATAGTACATGTAGTTGTAGATGCAGTACATGTAGTTCTAGATATTATAGTACATGTAGTTGTAGATACTATAGTACATGTAGTTGTAGATGCAGTACATGTAGTTCTAGGAACTATAGTACATGTAGTTCTAGATATTATAGTACACGTAGTTCTAGATACTATAGTACATGTAGTTGTAGATACTATTGTACATGTAGTTCTAGATACTATAGTACACGTAGTTCTAGATACTATAGTACATGTAGTTGTAGATGCAGTACATGTAGTTCTAGATACTATAGTACATGTAGTTGTAGATGCAGTACATGTAGTTCTAGAAACTATAGTACATATAGTTGTAGATACTATAGTACATGTAGTTCTAGATACTATAGTACATGTAGTTGTAGATACTATAGTACATGTAGTTGTAGATGCAGTACATGTAGTTCTAGATACTATAGTACATGTAGTTGTAGATGCAGTACATGTAGTTCTAGATACTATAGTACATGTAGTTGTAGATGCAGTACATGTAGTTCTAGAAACTATAGTACATATAGTTGTAGATACTATAGTACATGTAGTTCTAGATACTATAGTACATGTAGTTGTAGATACTATAGTACATGTAGTTGAAGATACTATAGTACATGTAGTTCTAGATACTATAGTACATATAGTTGTAGATACTATAGTACATGTAGTTGTAGATGCAGTACATGTAGTTCTAGATACTATAGTACATGTAGTTGTAGATGCAGTACATGTAGTTCTAGAAACTATAGTACATATAGTTGTAGATACTATAGTACATGTAATTCTAGATACTATAGTACATGTAGTTGTAGATACTATAGTACATGTAGTTGTAGATACTATAGTACATGTAGTTGTAGATACTATAGTACATGTAGTTCTAGATACTATAGTACATGTAGTTCTAGATAATATAGTACATTTAGTTGTAGATTCAGTACATGTAGTTTATTTTATTTATTTATTTTACTCGGTCAGGCTTCGACCTCTGGTATCATATAAACACACATAAGAATTGGAAGAATGCGTTGAATTGCAGGACATGAGCATTAAAACAGAAAAAAAAATCTCTGCCCAATGCAAAATGTGTAGAATTGTGGGTAAATAGCTTTAAAAATGCAAAATGTTCTCTCCGCCAACAAGAGGGTTGTGGACAGTTTGGGGTCGCATGGGTTGCAAGGTGAGGGTTTGTTACTACGCCAATAAATTACATTATCCATCCGGGCCTTTGCCACCTAGGAAATTTGTGTAACCGGACCTTCTCAAATAGTACTTGAGTACCCCTGCTATAGTGCATGTGTTTGTAGATGCAGTACTTGTAGTTCTAGATACATATTAGACAGTTTTTTTAATAAATTGATTATTCCATTTTTGTACCAATATAAACCCTTTACTCACGACATATTTAAGCAGTAAAGTACAATTCAGAGACCATGCTATATTGTGAATACAGTCACAGTTAAAGGCCGTTGTTCTCCCCGATGCACAGTCAATAAGCATCAGCTCAAGAGTGATAATCAATGCAATATATGAAATTCAAAAAGTGCAATTCTCCTGGATCTCATTTGATTAGGATCATGAAATGTGTCAGGCTACATCAGATATGTATATCATCAATACAGTAAGACAGTAAGAATGTTGTGGCGTTTAGCCCAGTGCATAACACATGGAGATCTGCTGCTGCTCTGTATCTCCAAATGTGTTCAGGCTGTCCCTTATTTCATCAGTGACACACCAGTGACATGGCATAAATCAACCATGACTTTCTCACATCCCAAATATGTGCTGTGTAGGCATTCATGTCCTTGGCATGTATTGGCCTCCCCTTTAAAGGCCCAGTGCAGTCAAAATGTGATTTGCCTGTGTTTTATATATATTTCCACACTATGAGAATGGAATAATACTGTGAAATTGAGAAAATGATGATAATGCCCTTTTAGTGTAAGAGCTGAAATCTCAGCTTTTTTTGGTGGGACATCATCAGCCGGTAAATTAGTTAATAGACCAATAAGAGAGTTCCAAACCTCTCTGCCTATAACAGCTAGTTTTTATTTTTCCCCTCCCAGACTACTGCCAGACAGTCCTAGCAAGATTCTTGCTTGAGAAATTGTTCTTTGCTAAGAAGCTATTTTTGTTTATTTTTGACCATTTTAATTGAAAACAATCACAGTAAGGTACCTAGTTGTTACCCATAAAGAATTTGATATTGAGATAAAAATGCCCCCCCCCCCCACATCTCTCCTTTTCTTCCCTTTATCCTTCTCTCCCCCAGACCCTGTTCTCTCTCTCTCTCTCTCTCTCTCTCTCTCTCTCTCTCTCTCTCTCTCTCTCTCTAAGCTGTTGAGACCCTGCTGGGCTTGTGGAGGTCACGATGGCTTCATGAGTGACCCCCATATCACACACACACACACACACACACACACACACACACACACACACACACACACACACACACACACACACACACACACACACACACACACACACACACACACACACACACACACACACACCCAGCCCCCATACTGGCTGATGGCCTTTCCTCTTCTCTGATCCATATTTCAGAGGCTGCATCATCCGGGCTCTAAGAGGCTAATCCGGGATGAAACGTGGGAGGGAGAGTGGAGAGCCAGGGAAATAGGCCTCTACAGTTAAGCAAACTGCGTTCCACATTTAGAATTTGAATGAGCGCCATGTTGGCACCCAAAGTACCAAGGCAGTCACATTGAAGAAATAATGTCATTGTAGACTCTTACAGAAAAAACACATGATTTCACATGTGGAAAAATCACACGATTTCATGTAAAATTTCACATAGAAAATCATGTGTTTTTGGAACACTTTACATGTTGCTACATTCATTTCAAAGGTTTTTGAAACACTTCATATGTGAAATTTACATATGGTGAGTGTTTACCTAGCTGTCTCGTTTTTTCATATAATCCCTCACCTGAATGACAAAGCCAATTGAAGAGCTTCGGTTACATTGGGTTATTGGCCAAATGCTGCACACATTTTCAATTATTTACATGTTTGTCATTTAGCAGACGCTCTTATCCAGGAGCAATTCGAGTTAAGTACCTTTGCTCGGGGCACATCAACAGATTTTTCGCCAAATCGGCCCGGGTATTCGAAGCAGCACCCTTTTAGTTACTGGCCCAACGCTCTCAAACGCTAAACTACCTGCAGCCCCAATGATGTAACATTGGCTATGGTTTATCATCATCATCAACGTTATAAATCATGCAACATGGAAAACGATATATTTGATAAGACTGGGGCGTAGGCTACTGGATGAAGAATATAAAAATAAATCAAAGTCTATGACCACGATTAAGTTTATTTCTCAAAAATATATCCTTTAAACAAATTATTTACATGTCGATAACTTTTTCATAGAAAATAAAACAGAAAACAAACATACACAGCAAAGACAAACATTGCCAGTATAAATGGCAATACGGAACATGTGTGTGATCAAAAACAGGCCTATAGGCTATGAATCTTGTCTCGCATCATATAGGCCTACTGTTTTAAAATCTGACGAGTTGAATCTTAAGTTTCACTCTCAAAAATAGTAGACTATTCGATAAATTGTTCTTCGTTAAATAATTATTCCAGATTATTCTCCGATGATAACTCTTCACTCTTCATATTGTGGAAATGGTCGAGAGAGCGCGCTGCGCGGTTCCGTGGTGAGATCTTTTGATGAAGAGAAAAGAAAATACAAACGTCAGAAAATTTAAATGAGTGTGACATTGAATAATTCATTTCCTATAACGATATTGCTATCAGGCCTATTTCATATCCTCCCTCAACATATGTGTATTCACTGGCAAGGCGTGAATAAATTTAGGGTAGATTATTTAAATTGCGTGAACGATGATAAGTCAATGGCACCCGTTCCACCCCTGTTGGCCGTATTAAACGGTGTCTAGTGAGGCGTTAAAAGCCGTTAAACTAGACCGATTAGATCTCTTCAGATGATTTATGAGCTCGAGCTGTGACAAGCCATTCCGTCAGGTGAAACGGCCTTTAACGGCGGGTTAAAAGGTTAATTTAGGCCTACCGGATGATTATAATATAGATGACACTTGACATAATGTCACGATGAGGTTTGAAATATCTTACCTGTCGGTGATCAGCTGGAAGGGAGACTTCGGCGAGCCAGACCTGCGAATATTCACGTCATCTGTAAACAAATAAACAATAAGGCAAATCAGTAAAATAATCAATATCCTTAGTAGACCTATTTTGAATTAGGTTAAGCCTGTTTTTAATGCAATAGTATTTCAGTGATGCTTTGATATAGGCATAACTGCCGAAACACGCTAGATTGCCCAGCCGAAAATAAAACGGTGAAATGAGGTGACATCTTTTTGTATTTAAAAAATGAAAAAAAAACATTTTGGAGTGCCACGGTCACCCAATGTTCTTCAACTTGGGATTTCATTTAAAGTCATTGTCATATATGGCAGAGCACTTAGCAAATAAATCGAGATAGCACACCTGTTAGCCACTCCACAGTATTTGTGTGTTGTTGTAGGCCTGTGACCGCTTCGAGATGAATGTATGGTTTATTAGGCTCTAGGCGATATTAGGCTATAGCTGATTTATATAGCCAAATGTTAGTTTTCAGAAATATCATAATACACAACATGAATTAAAACGAGTGTTAGATCAAAATAGTGTGCCATATGTGGAAATTGTTATTTGTACAACTGAAGAAGAACACTGGGCCGAATTCATGAGACTGTTATTAATTTCCAAGCAGATGAAAAATAGCCTCTAATCATAATCATAAACATATGCAGGGCTAGGCTACACTACAATACATACCATCTCGCTTTGGACTGAAGCTCTCCGACGACTCATCTCCACTCTCGTCCTCGGATGCCCCTGAAGCCTGCGTCGCCCTTGCGTCCTGACGCTTCAGTGCGCCATGGAGAGGCATGTGGTGTCCAGCTGGGTTTGCCGTGCCGAGAAGCGACCTGACGCCCAGAAGAGAGTTGGCACTGAGGAACGCTGCGTTGGCCCAGTTGTGGAGCTGCTTCCCTATCTGGCAAGTGTATATTCCATGACCCGGGAGTAGGGCCGGGTGGTGGGAGGGAGACGTGGCCGCGTGAGGAGCTGAGGCAGCCGGGGAAGGTTTATGGGAACTGTCGGGGCTTGTGGCTGTCTCTGCCAGAGACCAGATTTTGGGTTTGTTCTGTGGGGGCCTCTGGCACCCCGGTCCATTTGGGGAAAGATCCACTGCGTTTTTACAAGCACCAACAGGCGCCTTGATGAGAGAAATAGGACCCTCCATGCCTCTGAGGGCTTCCACAGACAGCTTCCTCTGGCTCTCCAAGCTACTCGAATCCGATGCCAGCTTCCCCTCTCCCTCCCCTTCCCTCTGATCTCCACGGTTTTCCTCGACCTTATCAATGTCGATACTCTCTAAATCGATCTCCTCGTCCTCTTCATCCTCGCTCTCCTGTTTCTCAGGCTCGTCCTCATTGTCACTACTGAAGATCCGTCCATCCCGGTCCTCCGCGCTGCGGCCCCACGTCACCTTGTTCTCCTTCTTCAGACGCCTGCGCGCGTTGGCGAACCACGTGGACACCTGGGCGGACGAAGGAATTAATTCATATACTTTGTTGATCCTTTATTACAAATATTCATAATTAGGTTAGTCATTAATCAAATTAGTATATATTAAACTGGCAGACATGAGAACAGCACAGGCAAAACACACAGACTGGCAGACATATTTAAAGTACGCATACAGGGCCCGGAGTTTTCCGGGTCAAATCATGTAGGCCTAGTAGAAATACTCATGGCCTAAACCTATTTTATCCCCCATAGCAGTAGAAACCTTTATCCCTATATACCTGTGTAAGTGTCATCTTGGTGATGATGGCCAGCATGATCTTCTCTCCCTTGGTGGGATATGGGTTCTTCTGGTGCTCCTGCAGCCAGGCCTTCAGAGTGCTGGTGGTCTCCCTGGTGGCGGCCTTGGCTCGGTTCGGGTCGCCGTAGCCATACTGGCCATACGGGTAGAACCCCGCGCCGGTGTGGACAGCCAGACCACCCGGGTGAACTCCGGGACTGTCCTTCAGATCGTACTGGGAGTTCTGGGGGACAGAAATAGTGGGAGAATTATATGTAATGTTTGTCTCTTCAAAAATGTAATAGTTCTAGGCCTATTTGTTTTTATCCAATTTGTTGGCCTTGATTGACTTTCCAACGCAAAATAAGTTTACAGTATGCTGGGTATTATGACTGTAGGGTAACGTTGAAAAACTACCCCATATCAGTTCGCTCAGTATGAGTTTGTCTTGAAAGGTGAAACTGAATCTCACAAGTCCTGACAAACAATGATGTCACACTTGCAGTGTGATCTCACACTGTGTAGGCTATCTCCTAAAATAATTAACGACAATTAGGCTATTGTAATTTTGTCTAGGTTATGGAGATTTTGTTTCTGACTTTTTCATACAAGCACCGATATCTCAAATTTCTTATAGCCTACAATAGGTCTTATTTTGATAAATTCCCCAAACTTTAAATATTAGCCTAAATAATTCTACATAATTGACAGTATGGGTATATAAATTAAACTTGATATTTTATCAAATTGCTAATTAATTATGAGATGTATTTTATATGGAAAATAATGTATAATTCAGCCAATCTCTCTCATGTCTAATTGTTTGTTTAATCTAATCTTAATATTTCTGAGGCAATTTAAAATTACTTTTATCTTATTATCGAAATAAGCTACCCAATGAAAATATGCAAACGAATTGTTTTAATGACTCACATTTAGACTTTTGGTATTGTGCCATGAATAATAAATCAGAAAATCCCATGAACTCTTTTTGTCCCTATTTCAAGGAACAGACATTTCAGTTTCGAAAAACATGACAGAACTTTAAGTTGAAAAGAGCTCAAAATATAAAACATTTTCCCTATTACAATCCCATTATATTAGAATATTAAACTTTCCAATCCTTAAAGGCAATCCACTTGCATGTATTTAACTGGCCTGCACATTCAATCAACATTTGAGAAACAACCACTCGAACAAAGTTCCAATTCTACGTTCCAAGAAACGGTCTCTCCTACCATTTGCGATATGAGGGCGAGGTCTGCACCGCTGTAGGGGAGAAACGCGCTGTAGTTCTGAGCCGCCCACGGGTTACCATACATCCCCAGCATCGAGCTAACAGCAGCGGCGGTAGCTGCCTGATTCACGCCTCCATCGGTGCCTCCATCCCGGCCAGAGCCGGCCCGGTCGCCCCCATAAACCTCCTGGGAGCCACTTAGAAACTGGGGGTACCCCAGCTGCGAGAAAGACATGTCCGGAGAGAAAGGCGCAGTAAATTCCGTGTCACAAGGGAGGAAAGGAAAATATGAGGAATTCCCAGTTTGCCAGAAAGATAAGGATGTCTAAATTACAAATCACGAGTAGTCAGTCAGACAGACAGTCCCACTCCCCGTCAGCGCAGTAAGCTCCAATGGTAGTTATGAGTTTGGCACTTGAGCGCCCAGTGAAGCCTCTCTCTCTCCCCGCAGGACTCTCTCTAGTAGAGCTGACGGGATGATTGGCAGGCTGCTTAACAACCAAGCCCCTCCTATGCCCCGGGCAAGCGATCAGTGCATTGGTTCCTTCTCTGGGGTGTGTGTGTGTGTGTGTGTGTGTGTGTGTGTGTGTGTGTGTGTGTGTGTGTGTGTGTGTGTGTGTGTGTGTGTGTGTGTGTGTGTGTGTGTGTGTGTGTGTGTGTGTGTGTGTGTGTGTGTGAGAGATCTCTTTTCTCATAATCACCGTTCTGTCATTTTTTGAATGGGTGTTCAAATAAACAATGAAAAGAAACAACCAAAACAGCAAAAATTATACAACAATAATAACAATAATATTAATATTCTATGAAGGCCTGATTATTAAACAATTGACTTAATAACAATAATGTTACATTTATCCCAGAATGTGTATTATATAATAAATAGGCCTACGATAAATAAATAATGTAGTCCTATAAAAGCATTTTGCATTCATTTGAGCCTAGACCATTTTTTAAAATCTTTTTCCAAACTCTTCCTAACTACTCTTATGGTGCATTATACTTTCTCGCTACATTATAATTAAGTCTAAATATATAAGTGGTCCTGGGAGACTGCGACCTAGAACCGCTCCAGAGGAGGATCGGCGACAGCATGGACACCAGATGGCCGAGGGAAGCGTCGACTCGGCCGGCAACAGATACCGCGGAATGTCGGGTGATATCGACGGAAGTCACTGAAGCATATTTTAAGATTAAAGTTCAAGATAGAAGGGGCGGTAAAGAGTGAGATAGAGATGGAGGGAGAGGGAAAAGATTGTGTAGATATAAGACACGAGGTCTGTCCATGGAAGGAAAACAGATGTTGAGAGACTCTAGTAGGCTAAATTGGAAAATATCTCTACCTAGGCAGAATGTTTACATAACTTCTAACAATATATGAGTTAGATATATATATCAACAAGTTTTCACAAGATTAGTCTAAAACCTAACCTTCCTAACCATGTAACATTTAGTATTTCATCTTTTAGACATGGGAAATTTGTTTAATTTATTTGGGAAATGTACTGAATGTTGAGTGCAATTGCCAGCTGTATTAGCAGTCATCAACACCATTTAATTGACAGTGGCACGGTTATGAAATGACACCAACATACATACAATATGAAAGGGTGAAATCTTTCTCTAATTTTTCTTAGCTTAATACCTGTCTGCACTACACTTGCTCAAATAATCCTGATCCCTTTATTCAAAAAGAAGTACATGTAGGCTACTCTAAAACCTGTACACACACACACACACACACACACACACACACACACACACACACACACACACACACACACACACACACACACACACACACACACACACACACACACACACACACACACACACACACACACACAGCTAATGAGGTTTAGCACCCTGTTCTGTGCCCCTGTACCCTCATACACCCCTCCTGTAGCCCTCTGGATGTGGACTCCATCAGATGTTAGCTTAGTAATTAGTGATCCTCCTAAACACAGATTCATCATTTCACGCTGGACTAGCTGATGAGGATGGCTGGGTATGGAGGGCTGGCTAGCTTTCCTCTCTCTCTTCCCTCCCCTCTCTCCTCTCCTCTATCCCTCATTCTCCCCCTCTTTTTCCATATTTCGCTCTTTCCCCCTCTATCCTCTCTCCTCTCCCCCTCTTTCTCCCTCCCTCTCGCTCTCCTCCCCTCTCCTCTCAGCCCTGTGCTGTGAAGCACTGAGAAGACCCTAATGATTTAATTACAGTGTTTAAAGCTCACTCTGAGCTGGCAAACCCCTAGCTGCCACATACACACACACACACACAAAGTTTATATTCCAGCTCTGGCACCCAGGGCTCGGCTCATGAATCTCAAAGCTGTTTTCTAAATACACATTATGACGAGCAGTGCTGGGGGTAGCAGTGTGTGTATGTATGTGTGTGTGTGTGTGTGTGTGATGGATGCTTAAACTCCATGGCATTTTAAATGGCATTCATGGAAAGTGGTTATATCCTCATTGCTAAGGTAAGTGGAGCCAGGGGAATCCATTCCAGCTCCATAAAAGAGCAACGTTAAAGACTCTCACCCACCATCTCTCTCTCACTTTCTCTCTCTCCCTCTCTCCTTCCCCCTCCTCTCTCTCCATCTCCCTCTCTTTCGCTCTCTCTCTCGCTCTCTCTCGCTCTCTCTCTCTCTCGTTCCCCCTCCTTTGTCTATCTATTACTCTTTCCCTCTCTTTCTTTCATTCTTTCTTTCTTTCTCTCTCTCGCGTGTGAGTTCATCACTTCAAATTAATGCCTCTCTCATGACAGACGAAGGAAACGAAACACATCCACCATCTAATAGGATAATATAGCCCTCCATCTCTCTTCCCCCCCCCCCTCTCTCTCTCTCTCTGTCCCCACCACCCCCCCCTCTCTCTCTCTCTCTCTCTCTCTCTCTCTCTCTCTCTCTCTCTCTCTCTCTCTCTCTCTCTCTGTGCCCCCTCCCTCTCTCTCTCTCTCTCTCTCTCTCCCTTTGTAGACTCTTGATTTCCATAGTGTCTCTGTGGAGAGTGAGTTAATGAATTCCTCTGAGCTGGAGAAAGGAGGGAGAACGGTTTGGCGGTTTGGAAAAAGAGAGAGGGAGAGGAGGACAGAGAGGAGGAGGGGGAGAGGAGAAAGGCTTTGAGCTATGCCATTCAACTTCACAGCCTCCCTTGGCCTGCTTGTGTATTCAGAGTGTGTGTGTGTGTGTATACGCAGAGCGCCCATCCCGGCCTTTTAACGTGAACCTGCTAAGACTACCAAATATTTCTTCTGGCCCCGACCCTCCCTCCAATCCTCCCTCCCTCCCTCCAATCCTCCCTCTCTCTGTCTCGCTCTCTTTCCCTCGCTCTCCCTCTCTCCCTCTCTGTATGTAGGCTGTGGCTCTAGGATCCTCAGGAGGCTGAATCCCACTCCCTCCCATTACCCTCTGAGTCCTGCACTCAGACAAAGGAATAACTTATAGTGAGGAAGACACACACACAGTTTAAAAAAATGTACCTCTTACTTAGCTTGAACTCTGAGGTAATTTCCAGAGGCACTAAATCTGCCAGTTCAAAGATCGAAGGTTATTCTCTATTTTACAGTCAACTAATTATCTGGTATTTATACCTCGGGGAGTCACGGTAGCACAAGGGCAGCAAGGGAATACCAGGTTTAAGTATCTGTATCTGTTTCTCAGCCTGTCAGATAACTTGAGATAAGAAGTGACAGATTTCAGGTGTGATTTAATCATAACACATATAGATTTATTAGATAAGAGCTCATCTCTGAGTCACAAAACACTCCTCCACTTCCAACTATTGTTCCCAAGTACTGCTACTGTTTCAATGAAATCCAAAGGCATACCATATCATTAGTAGAAGTTGCATCTCTTAAGGGTTTGTATCCTGAAGAGTTGCAAGAGATCCACTCTGATATACTTTATTTGATACATATTGAAGTCAACAAGATCTCATAGTTTCCCTTCGAAATTCGACGTGTTATGGATGAACGTCTATTTTTGATGCATTAATTCTGCGTGGTTACAGGGTTAATTCCGTGTGGTTACAGGGTTAAAACAGAAACAACTGAAAGGTTTAGATGTAGGTATTAATTCCCGAGAGGTTTAAGATTAGGGCTATGATTTGGGGAAGGCTTAAAACAAAATCATTAAAAAAGACAAGCTATTACCATCAAGTATCATCAAGTATTCTCGCTGCTTGCTAGAGCATTGTGAACTGTGGTAGCGCAGTGGTCCAAGTAGCGTACAAGTTCGCTCCCAGTGCTGGGCAATTGTTTCTCTTTATTTTGTGAGCACCAAAGAAGGCAGATATCGATGATCTGGAGACCTTTTCAAACGTCCTAAATCTGTGTCTATTTCCAGTGATCAGTCTGCTTGAACTGTAAGTGAGTTGCTCATACAATTCCAGTAAGGTAATTGAATTCAATTAAATTCAAAATAATTTATATATCCCTCAAGGCTCATTTGTGCAGGGAGCAGTGCAAATACATAAAACAAAATTTAACAATTTGCATTAGCTACTGTATAAATAATTACAAAAATCAATAAGGTAATAGTCATGGTAATAGTCGTGGTACTAGTCCTGGTAATAGTCATTGTAATAGTCATCAGTTGTGGTAATAGTTGTGGTAATAGTCATGGTAATAGTTGTGGTACTAGTCATGGTAATAGTCGTGGTAATAGTTGTGGTAATAGTTGTGGTAATAGTCATGGTAATAGTTGTGGTACTAGTCATGGTAATAGTCGTGGTAATAGTTGTGGTAATAGTCATGGTAATAGTCATGGTAATAGTCATGGTAATAGTCATTAGTTACGGTAATAGTCGTGGTACTAGTCATTCGTTATGGTAATAGTTGTGGTAATAGTCATTAGTCCTGGTAATAGTCCTGGTAATAGTTGTGGTAATAGTCATTAGTCCTGGTAATAGTCCTGGTAATAGTCATTGTAATAGTCATTAGTCCTGGTAATAGTCCTGGTAATAGTCCTGGTAATAGTCATGGTAATAGTTGTGGTACTAGTCCTGGTAATAGTTCTGGTAATAGTCATGGTAATAGTTGTGGTAATAGTCATGGTAATAGTTGTGGTAATAGTCCTGGTAATAGTCGTGGTAATAGTCGTGGTAATATTCATTAGTTATGGTAATAGTCGTGGTAATAGTCATTAGTCCTGTAATAGTCGTGGTAATAGTCATTAGTCCTGGTAATAGTCCTGGTAATAGTCATTAGTCCTGGTAATAGTTGTGGTAATAGTCATTAGTCCTGGTAATAGTCCTGGTAATAGTCATTAGTCCTGGTAATAGTCCTGGTAATAGTCATTGTAATAGTCATTAGTTATGGTAATAGCCCTGGTAATAGTCATTAGTCCTGTAATAGTCCTGGTAATAGTCATTAGTCCTGGTAATAGTCATTGTAATAGTCATTAGTTATGGTAATAGCCCTGGTAATAGTCATTAGTCCTGGTACTAGTCCTGGTAATAGTCATTAGTCCTGGTAATAGTCCTGGTAATAGTCCTGGTAATAGTCATTGTAATAGTCATTAGTTATGGTAATAGCCCTGGTAATAGTCAATAGTCCTGGTAATAGTCCTGGTAATAGTCCTGGTAATAGTCATTAGTCCTGGTAATAGTCATTGTAATAGTCATTAGTTATGGTAATAGTCCTGGTAATAGTCATTGTAATAGTCATCAGTTATGGTAATAGTCATGGTAATATTCATCAGTTATGGGAATAGTCATGGTAATAGTTGTGGTAATAGTCATTAGTCCTGGTAATATTTGTGGTAATAGTTGTGGTAATAGTTGTGGTAATAGTCCTGGTAATAGTCCTGGTAATAGCGTTACATCACATTTTCAAAACATGGGATGTATTCACTTTGGCTTTACTACTGTTAATACAGTATTTCATTATCAACAATCCCTAGAGGCAAAGCAATAATGAAACGATTCCTTGAGGAAAAGCAAAAATAACAAAAGCTTATCTTCTGCCATTAACAGGGCAGAATGAATACTGATCTGCTGTGTTTTAACAGTTGGTTGGTGAGACCCCAGAGGGGAAACACCTCACAAAGACCCCTATCACTGCCAATTAGCGGGTGTGTCAGCGTTTGTTTGCTAATAGGCTCTTTAGAAAGCCAACAGTCCATCCTAGGACTCATTTACAGTATAGAGTTGATAACAAACCCTGCTGACCTCTAGGGAAAAGGTCAGTTTGTAACCCTGAAAACAAAATGGCCGACTTCTTCATTGATGTCATTCACCACAACCAAGTCAAAGTTTGACATCCCTTTTAATGGCTAACTGCCACCGCTAACGGCTGTCGGAACTGGGAAGGCTGTTTAAATACAGTCCATCATTCTGAACAGAGAAGCGTGGTGAATCCGACGATGTGGTACGTGACGGCTGACAGAACAGAAGAGAACAGAGAGAAGGTGAGGCCGAACCTCCTGATAGTTAGGAGAAAGGCTCAGAGGGGCGTCTTTCTCACGGCTGAGGAGCTGATTGTTTTCTAAAGGGATTATTAACTCTTTTGTTACAGTAGGGGTCACTTTAGTGCTGCTGCTGCTTAGGAGACATTAGCATTGCTTTAATGGACACACAGACACAGAGAGAGACACACACATACACAGAGAGACACACACGTGCAGGCATGCACAAAGACACACACACACACAAATACAGGCACACGCACACACACTCACTCGAGCGCATGCACATACACGCACGCACACGCACTTACACACACACACACGTGCATACACATACACGCACGCACGCACACACGCACGCACACACACACACACACACACACACACACACACACACACACACACACACACACACACACACACACACACACACACACACACACACACACACACACACACACACACACACACACACACACACACACACACACACACACACACACACACTGAAACACACACACAGCGCTTTAAAGCGAAGCACTGATTGCTGTGTTCAGGGTTTTAAACCTCTCTCCTTTGTTGTTCCCAGTAGGAGGGGAATGATGCCGATATAATGCTGTTAAAGACAATACTTTAAAGGAGGAGTGGGAGGGGTGTGTGTGTGTGTGTGTGTGTGTGTGTGTGTGTGTGTGTGTGTGTGTGTGTGTGTGTGTGTGTGTGTGTGTGTGTGTGTGTGTGTGTGTGTGTGTGTGTGTGTGTGTGTGCGTGCGTGCGTGCGTGCGTGCGTGCGTGCGTGCGTGTGTGTTTGTGAATGAGTTTGTGTGTGTGTGTGTGTTTGACGTTGAAAAAGTGCCCTTAAGCAGAGGCTTTAAGCCTTAATGCAATAATGCTGACTTAAACCAGCACCTCAAAGAGACTTCGCAGTCTAAGCATTACCATGTCCTCTACCCTGAAAGCCCCTCTCTATTACCAGCCTGGTCTCATAGACTAGACGTAACATAGTAAATGTAAATGCGGGACACTCAAATTAGTGTGATATATTATGTTTGGATTGGTTAAATTAGACAGATGTTTAATTATGACAAAAACAAAAGTAAGGTGGTTGGTCGGGGTGGATGGATTGGCATATAATGTGAAAGTCTATCAATACAAAGGTTGTGAGTTCGAACCTCATCACGGACAACTTTAGCATTTTAGCAATTTTTCAACTATTTACTACATTTGAGCTACTTTGCAACTACTTAGCATGTTAGCTAACCTTCCCCTAACCTTAACCCTTTTAGCTAACCATTCCCCTTACCAAACCCTTTTAGCTAACCCTTCCCATAACCCAAAGATTAACCTTTTAACCTGACTCCTAAACTTAACCCTAAACCCTAACTCCTAGCCTAACTAGGGTTAGCCAGCTAGTTAACTTTAGCCACCTAGCCAGAATTCGTAACATATCATACGTTTTGCTAATTATATAGTGTGTTTTGCAAATTCTTAACATATTGTACTTTTTGCAAATTTGTTACATATAATATGAATTGTTATTCGCAACATGTTATAAGAAATTGGTGATGGACATCCACAAATTAATACATACCATACGAGACGTAACATATCACACCAAATGAAGTGTCCCAGATTTACATTCTGAATAATATGAAATACTCTGAGACCAGGTACCTATCCACTAAGAAGAAGAAGACGATCTGAGACTATGAAAAATTCTTATCAGAAACATAACTTCCCTATACAGTTTTATTTCCAAAGTTTGTTTAAACTTCCTTACTTGGAAATGCTTTGAATTTTGCTTTGAATAAGAGCATATGACAATACATAAATGACAAGATTTGAAATAGAAATACAAAAGTCAATACAAATCCCACCATAAACCTGAGCTATTGTCACTCTATACAGTATTCATCAGCTATTGAGCTAATATTCACAATGTGGCTTGAATAAAGTGGCAGAGTCACCTGAGACCCAGGGGTAATGTCCAGTGTGCCTCCCCCAGCTTTGAGCCTCTGTTCTGGTGGATAAACAGAGAGAGTATATTTTACAGGTTTGACCTCCAGCCACCTACACCCAGTATTAAGGACAAAGGTCAGATCTATAGTGTCCCTGTATACAAGTGTCTGAAACCAGACAAAATCAGCTATTAACTACTGATGGAGAGGGGTGAGGAAGAGAGAGAGGGAGGGGAGGGGGGCAGAGAAGGAGATTGAAAAAAATATACAGTCGGAAGTTTACATACACCTCAGCCAAATACATTTAAACTCAGTTTTTCACAAATCCTGACATTTAATCTAGTAAAAATTCCCTATCTTAGGTCAATTAAGATCACCACTTTATTTTAAGAATGTGAAATGTCAGAATAATAGTAGAGAGAATGATATATTTCAGCTTTCATTTCTTTCATCACATTCCCAGTGGGTCAGAAGTTTAAATACATTAGTATTTGGTAGCAATGCCTTTAAATTGTTTAACTTGGGTCAAACGTTTCGGGTAGCCTTCCACAAGCTTCCCACAATAAGTTGGGTGAATTTTGTCCCATTCCTCCTGACAGGGCTAGAGTAACTGAGTCAGGTTGTTAGGCCTCCTTGCTCGCACACGCTTTTTCAATTCTGCCCACAAATTTTCTACAGGTTTATGGTTAGGGCTTTGTGATGGCCACTCCAATACCTTGACTTTGTTGTCCTTAAGCCATTTTGTCACAACTTTGGAAGTATGCTTGGGGTCATTGTCCATTTGAAAGACTCATTTGCGACCAAGCTTTAAGTTCCTGACTGATGTCTTGAGATGTTGCTTCAATATATCCACATAATTTCCCTTCCTCAAGATGCCATCTATTTTGTGAAGTGCACCAGCCCCTCCTGCAGCAAAGCACCCCCACAACATAATGCTGCCACCCCTGTGCTTCACGGTTGGGATGGTGTTCTTCGGCTTGCAAGCCTCCCCCTTTTTCCTCAAAACATAATGATGGTCATTATGGCCAAACAGTTCTATTTTTGTTCCGTCAGACCAGAAGCAATTTTTCCAAAAAGTACACTCTTTGTCCCCATGTGCAGTTGCAAACCGCAGTCTTGTTTTTTTATGGCGGTTTTAGAGCAGTGGCTTCTTCCTTGCCGAGAGGCCTTTTAGGTTATTTCGAAAATAGCACTCGTTTTACTGTGCATATAGATACTTTTGTACCTGTTTCCTCCAGCATCTTCACAAGGTCCTTCGCTGTTGTTCTGGGATTGATTTGCACTTTTCGCACCAAAGTACGTTCATATCTTGGAGACAGCACGCATCTCCTTCCTGAGCGGTATGACGGCTGCATGGTCCAATGGTGTTTATACTTGCGTACTATTGTTTGTACAGATGAACGTGGTACCTTCAGGCGTTTGGAAATTTCTCCCAAGAATGAACCAGACTTGTGGAGGTCTACAATTTGTTTCTGAGGTCTTGGCTGATTTCTTTTGATTTTCCCATGATGTCAAGCAAAGAAGCACTGAGTTTGAAGGTAGGCCTTGAAATACATCCACAGGTACACCTCTAATTGACTCAAATGATGTCAATTAGCCTATCAGAAGCTTCTAAAGCCATGACATCATTTTCTGGAATTTTCCAAGCTGTTTAAAGGCGCAGTCAACTTAGTGTATGTAAACTTCTGACCCACTGGAATTGTGATCCAATTAATTATAAGTGAAATAATCTGTCTGTAAACAATTGTTGGAAAAATGTCTTGTGTCATGCACATAAGTAGATGTCCTAACCAACTTGCCAAAACTATAGTTTGTTAACAAGAAATGTGTGGAGAGGTTGAAAAACTAATTTGAATTACTCCAACCTAAGTGTATGTAAACTTCTGACTTCAACTGTATATACTGTATATCACTTTATTCACTATTTGTACATTTATCATGTGATTCAGAAAATACCAGAAAATAGAATCACAGTCTCTGAATAGGCCAACTGAAGGAGAGAAACTATAGGCCTACTATCTGAGGCAGGATATATTAGAAACCATACTTCTATTATTCTGCAGGATCAGGAGCCAGAGCTGGCCCATGTGGTTGTGCTTCCTGTTTGAAAGCTCTCATAACTTCCTGTTAGAGACTACAGGGCTCAATCCAGGATATTCTGACCCACCCTCCTGGCTGAATGGATAGATTGGAACAGCAGTAGACCAGGTTTGGACGCTCCAGTCCTCCGCGGCTACAGTCCTGCTGGTTTAGCTTTCTTTGATGGTATGCACATCTTTCAGTGAGGCTTTAAATAGTGTCTATTCTCGACATTTTATTTTTATTTTTTATAAACTGTGGCTTTAATAAAATGCATACTTATCTGTCATCTCCTCTGAATTCCAAAAGCAGGAATTTTTAGTTTGTGTGAGAGTCAACGACAAAGTTTAGATCTGGAGTGACCTAGTCTTTCACTGTTATACCTAGACCACTACATTAGTGCAAAGTCAATGACATCATCACTTTTATAATGAGTTGACAAAACTAGACAAATCATGTTTTTGTAAAAATGTAATACATAAGTTCATACAAATGAACATTCTTAGTCAGCGGGATAGCTCATACTCTCAAGTCGAAACAAATTCTTAACATTCTTTACAGTCAATTAGTGTCTTGTTCGGGAAACCAACAGTGAAGGTTTGAAGGATGCATTCCACATAGCAGTAAACAGTTAAACAGTGAAAACCCATAGTGACTCTGATTTCTTTAACCCTATCCTGGTGAGATATGACATAGTCTGATTTTTCCAGTGTAGGTCATCATGAGTCTGTTGTCTCAGCTTGTAAAGTTTACACACCCCTCTGTTTATTATCCACAAATAGAAGACCGTCTGTTGTCTCAGCTTGTAAAGTTTACACACCCCTCTGTTTATTATCCACAAATAGAAGACCGTCTGTTGTCTCAGGTTGTAAAATTTACACACCTCTCTGTTTATTATCCACAAATAGAAGACAGTCTGTTGTCTCATCTTGTAAAGTTTACACACCCCTCTGTTTATTATCCACAAATAGAAGACAGTCTGTTGTCTCATCTTATAAAGTTTACACACCCCTCTGTTTATTATCCACAAATAGAAGACAGTCTGTTGTCTCAGCTTGTAAAGTTTACACACCCCTCTGTTTATTATCCACAAATAGAAGACAGTCTGTTGTCTCAGCTTGTAAAGTTTACACACCCCTCTGTTTATTATCCACAAATAGAAGACAGTCTGTTGTCTCAGCTTGTAAAGTTTACACACCCCTCTGTTTATTATCCACAAATAGAAGACAGTCTGTTGTCTCATCTTGTAAAGTTTACACACCCCTCTGTTTATTATCCACAAATAGAAGACAGTCTGTTGTCTCATCTTGTAAAGTTTACACACCCCTCTGTTTATTATCCACAAATAGAAGACAGTCTGTTGTCTCAGCTTGTAAAGTTTATACACCCCTCTGTTTATTATCCACAAATAGAAGACAGTCTGTTGTCTCAGCTTGTAAAGTTTACACACCCCTCTGTTTATTATCCACAAATAGAAGACAGTCTGTTGTCTCATCTTATAAAGTTTACACACCCCTCTGTTTATTATCCACAAATAGAAGACAGTCTGTTGTCTCATCTTGTAAAGTTTACACACCCCTCTGTTTATTATCCACAAATAGAAGACAGTCTGTTGTCTCAGCTTGTAAAGTTTACACACCCCTCTGTTTATTATCCACAAATAGAAGACCGTCTGTTGTCTCAGCTTGTAAAGTTTACACACCCCTCTGTTTATTATCCACAAATAGAAGACAGTCTGTTGTCTCAGCTTGTAAAGTTTATACACCCCTCTGTTTATTATCCACAAATAGAAGACAGTCTGTTGTCTCAGCTTGTAAAGTTTACACACCCCTCTGTTTATTATCCACAAATAGAAGACCGTCTGTTGTCTCAGCTTGTAAAGTTTACACACCCCTCTGTTTATTATCCACAAATAGAAGACCGTCTGTTGTCTCAGCTTGTAAAGTTTACACACCCCTCTGTTTATTATCCACAAATAGAAGACCGTCTGTTGTCTCAGCTTGTAAAATTTACACACCCCTCTGTTTATTATCCACAAATAGAAGACCGTCTTTTGTCTCAGCTTGTAAAATTTACACACCTCTCTGTTTATTATCCACAAATAGAAGACAGTCTGTTGTCTCATCTTGTAAAGTTTACACACCCCTCTGTTTATTATCCACAAATAGAAGACAGTCTGTTGTCTCATCTTATAAAGTTTACACACCCCTCTGTTTATTATCCACAAATAGAAGACAGTCTGTTGTCTCAGCTTGTAAAGTTTACACACCCCTCTGTTTATTATCCACAAATAGAAGACAGTCTGTTGTCTCATCTTGTAAAGTTTACACACCCCTCTGTTTATTATCCACAAATAGAAGACCGTCTGTTGTCTCAGCTTGTAAAGTTTACACACCCCTCTGTTTATTATCCACAAATAGAAGACAGTCTGTGTTAATGTACACATGCATGTTTTCACTCTCTGCTTTTTTAACTCAAACTCATTTAAATAATACACACAGACATGGACGCATGTGCGCGCGCACACACGCACGCACGCACGCACGCACGCACGCACGCACGCACGCACACACGCACGCACACACACACACACACACACACACACACACACACACACACACACACACACCAAATAATGACTCCTAATCATTGTGACCAGCAGTAATCTCTCTGCCCTGG
>NC_092111.1:23004319-23046819 GCF_045679555.1 Salvelinus alpinus | reverse complement strand
TTTCAACAAAACAAGGGAAAGGAATACACTTTTTGGCCTAAATGCAAAGCCTTATGTTTGGGGCAAATCCAACACAACACATCACTGAATAACTGGCTCTAAATGTTCAAGCATGGTGGTGGCTGCATCATGGTATGGGTATGCTTGACATCAGCAAATACTCTGGAGTTTTTCAGAATAAAAAGAAACAGGATGAGATAAGCACAGGCATTATGCTAGATGAAAACCTGCTTCAGTCTGGTTTACACCAGAGACTGAGAGAGGAATTCACCTTTCAGCAGGACAATAACCTACAACACAAGGCCTTCTACTAAACTATACGGAATTGTTTTAAGAAGGTAATACCAATGATCATTTTGCTATTTGATTTTGAATAATAATAATAATTTATTTTATGATATGATTCATTTGGCCTTACTGCTGTTAGCCCATACAAACGCATTGAATAACAGATTCCCTACATGGAACAACAGATTGTCCCCGAAAGAAATCTAAAGGAAGTTTGTTGTGAAATGTCTGACCTATATCTGAGCCATAAAGGAAAGGTCAGGATTATTTTACATTTACCCCTAATTTTTTGAACCAAACAGTCTCCATATATACTTCCATTCATTTTTAAAACTGGTACTGTGGGACTTTCAGACCAGTCTTGTGAGGCATGTGGCGTCCTAGAGCAGAACAACCAACATGTACGTTCCACAGAGGGGTCATTTTAGCGCCCAAACTGTTCAGACGCTACAGATAGAAGTTGGCAGATTGGCTGTTCCAATTTCAGATGAGTCCCAAAACGCTTGTGGGGGTTGTAGAGCAACGGAGAGTCTCATCTTTCCATAGAGGGGTCATAATAGTTTGTAGGCCGTTCGGAAGCTACAAACGATTTTGTGAGAAGACCGATTTTCTGGACATCTCATGGTCGGACAAAGACTGCTCTAGCTCTGTCACCTTTCACCTCAGACGCGGAAGTACGACATCGGAGGATGCGGTGGACTGAGACGCATCCGAGGCAAAAAAACAGATATGTCTAGCTTAAACTGACAGATTTTAATGGGGATATTTGTATTATGCAGACATCGACCTTTGAAATTTGACGTTTGGAACAACTTTGAAATTTGATGTTTTAGAAACATTGCTAAACGTCTAATTCTGATGTGAGACTGTGAGAGCTAGTTGGTCTGACCCCACTCTAACTCTGGGACAGGCCAGGATAATGACATTGTATTTTGTCTGGCCCATGGAAGTCACCTTGTAATGAAGTAATGAAGTAATTAAAGATCTGTCCACAATTTACTGCCCAACATCGCCTTTTCCTTTCTTTCTTTCTCTCTTTCTCTCCTTCCTACCCCTCTCCCTTTATTCCCACTCTTCCTTTCTCACCCTGCATCATTTTAAAAGGTTTCCCTTCTTTTTTCTTCTTATACTATAGAAACAGACAATACACGATGGACCATTCATTTCATCTCAATGCTTTTCAGTTGTTCAACCTCTTTTCTTATCCCTCGTTCATTCTTTTTGCTCTTTCTCTTTTATGTTCTCTCTTTCCATGGTGATTGTCCTTCCTATAGGGTTGTGGTATTCATCAAGTGGGCGTGGCCTAATTAATGACCTCCTACTGCTGTTGTAATGGGCTGTTAATCACACACACTGCTTTACAACGTCTAATCATTAAATTACCACACACACAAACGAACACGAACACGCACACGTACACGCACAAACACACACAAACACACACACACACAGAGTGTTGTAGCAGGGTCAGTTAGTCCTTTAGTTCTTTACACACATTAGATGAATAACAGTCCATTGACCGGAGACAATACCAGTCCTGTTTTTACTCTGTAACTGTTCCAACCAAGCCATTGTCTACATGGCTGAGTAGGGGAGTCACCAATCTGTAACAGTAGTAACACTTTATGTGACGTGATGGATGGAGAGAGGGGTGAAGAGAGGAAAGAGAGAGGGGTGAAGACAGGAAAGAGAGAGGGGTGAAGAGAGGAAAGAGAGAGGGGTGAAGAGAGGAAAGAGAGAGGGGTGAAGAGAGGAAAGAGAGAGGGGTGAAGAGAGAAAAGACAGAGGGGTGAAGAGAGGAAAGACAGAGGGGTGAAGAGAGGAAAGACAGAGGGGTGAAAAGAGGAAAGAGAGAGGGGTGAAGAGAGAAAAGACAGAGGGGTGAATAGAGGAAAGAGAGAGGGGTGAAAAGAGGAAAGAGAGAGGGGTGAAGAGAGGAAAGACAGAGGGGTGAAGAGAGAAAAGAGAGAGGGGTGAAGAGAGTAAAGAGAGAGGGGTGAAGAGAGGAAAGAGAGAGGGGTGAAGAGAGGAAAGAGAGAGGGGTGAAGAGAGGAAAGACAGAGGGGTGAAGAGAGGAAAGACAGAGGGGTGAAAAGAGGAAAGAGAGAGGGGTGAAGAGAGGAAAGACAGAGGGGTGAAAAGAGGAAAGAGAGAGGGGTGAAGAGAGAAAAGACAGAGGGGTGAAGAGAGAAAAGAGAGAGGGGTGAAGAGAGTAAAGAGAGAGGGGTGAAGAGAGGAAAGAGAGAGGGGTGAAGAGAGGAAAGAGAGAGGGGTGAAGAGAGGAAAGACAGAGGGGTGAAGAGAGAAAAGAGAGAGGGGTGAAGAGAGTAAAGAGAGGAAAGAGAGAGGGGTGAAGAGAGGAAAGAGAGAGGGGTGAAGAGAGGAAAGACAGAGGGGTGAAGAGAGGAAAGACAGAGGGGTGAAGAGAGAAAAGAGAGAGGGGTGAAGAGAGGAAAGAGAGAGGGGTGAAGAGAGGAAAGAGAGAGGGGTGAAGAGAGGAAAGAGACAGGGGTGAAGAGAGGAAAGACAGAGGGGTGAAGAGAGGAAAGACAGAGGGGTGAAAAGAGGAAAGAGAGAGGGGTGAAGAGAGAAAAGACAGAGGGGTGAATAGAGGAAAGAGAGAGGGGTGAAAAGAGGAAAGAGAGAGGGGTGAAGAGAGGAAAGAGAGAGGGGTGAAGAGTGGAAAGACAGAGGGGTGAAGAGAGAAAAGAGAGAGGGGTGAAGAGAGGAAAGAGAGAGGGGTGAAGAGAGGAAAGAGAGAGGGGTGAAGAGAGGAAAGAGAGAGGGGTGAAGAGAGGAAAGAGAGAGGGGTGAAGAGAGGAAAGAGAGAGGGGTGAAGAGAGAAAAGAGAGAGGGGTGAAGAGAGAAAAGAGAGAGGGGTGAAGAGAGGAAAGAGAGAGGGGTGAAGAGAGGAAAGAGAGAGGGATGAAGAGAGAAAAGACAGAGGGGTGAAGAGAGGAAAGAGAGAGGGGTGAAGAGAGAAAAGAGAGAGGGGTGAAGAGAGAAAAGAGAGAGGGGTGAAGAGAGAAAAGAAGAGGGGTGAAGAGAGAAAAGAGAGAGGGGTGAAGAGAGAAAAGAAGAGGGGTGAAGAGAGAAAAGAGAGAGGGGTGAAGAGAGAAAAGAGAGAGGGTGAGCGAGCGAGTGTGAAAGGGGCTGAATATGCATTGTTTATAAGGCATGGGATTGTTCATGTGTAGGTTGTGCTTGCATGTATGTCTCTGTGTGTGCGTGCATGTGTCCTTGTGCGTGTGTGGATGAGTGTGCTTGCATGTGTGTGTGTGCGTGTGTGTCAGCAGAATAGAGGTCAACAGTGTCCTCCTTCACTTTCGTCACATCATTAGTGTTCCACAGTCTGAAGACAGACGGTAGGAAGAAAAAGAGAGGGAGAGAGGGGGGGTTGAAGAAAGAGAGAGGTGGGGGAGAGAGATGGAAGGGGGTGGGGGGGAGAGAGGGGGATACAGAGAGATATATATATATATAGAGAGAGAGAGAGAAAGTGAAAGATGAGTGGCAGCGAAAGGGTGAGAATGAGAGAGAGAGAGAGAGAGAGAGAGAGAGAGAGAGAGAGAGAGAGGAGAGAGAGAGAGAGAGAGAGAGAGAGAGAGAGAGAGAGAGAGAGACAGAGAGAGACAGAGAGAGACAGAGAGAGACAGAGAGAGACAGAATGGGGGAGAGAGAATGGGAGAGAGAGAATGGGAGAGAGAGAGAATGGGAGAGAGATGTAAACCTCAATTTTCTCCCATAACACTAAACAGTTGGTAAAGAGCTTGAACCTGTCTCTTGTAGTATACTTGGCCTAAGGTCAACGATCTACAAACACACACTTCCTCTGTCATTCCTTATGACAGTGCCATGATGGATTATCTATGTTAAATCAGCCAATACAACACAAACATGCCAGTCAGTGTGGAGTATGGTAAATCCATCTACTACTAACATAGGACCAGTACGCTTTAAATATCTACTGTGTATCTATCACTGTGTGGACGAGAAGACACAGAATATACAGATGCCTGGTTACCTGTGTGACAAATGTTTTATTCAAAACACAATTTGATGGATTGATATATTCTTTGGATTGAAGAGCTGTTGGTTTCTGTGTGCGTCACCGGAGGCTGCTGAGGCGAGGACGGCTCATAATAATGGCCGAAACGGAGCAAATGGAATGACATCAAACCATGCGTTTGATGTGTTTGATCCCATTCCACTAATTCCACTCCAGCCATTACCACAAGCCCATCCTCCCCAATTAAGGTGCCACCAACCTCCTATGTGTGTGCACGCCTGCATGCGTCCTTCTGTGAATAAGAGAGATGTCGATGGAAAGAGAGAGAGAAAGTGAGAGTAAAGGATAGACACAGTATCTGTTTATGCACCCTCATTAAATTAAAGCGTATTATGAATATAGAAAAACATCTGTTGAAATAGACGCTCTGGTTCATTCAGATCAGCCCAGTAACCTGACCTCCTGTCTATTAAAACAAGACAGCAAATAAACAACAAACAAACCAAATGCAGATAAACAATTTATTTTGGGGCAAATTATGCTCATTTACACAAACATTACAATATGTACAATTCTCCAGAGTTTCAATTAATTCAAATTCATATTCCAGAAGTGAAACAAGAATAAGAAGCAAGGCATTGTTGTCAGTTTATTCTTGTATACGTTCATCTGCTCATCTGTCGCTCCGGAAAAAACAAGTCATTTCATTTTTTAAGTGAAGTGGGTTCTCCTCTGAACCTGCCCCTTGTTATAAATGTATATCTATTTACTTAGCGCTATTTTCAATAACGTTCCATGAAAGTACAGTACGAGCCATAGCATACGCTTACAGTATGTAAAGAAACTACAACAACTTTATAACGAGAATATATCTTTTTTTATCCAAGGACATGATCATTTATGTGGAATAGTGCGCCGAGTAAAGCACTGCATGAAAAGAGGGATTACTAGCATAGTGCTGATAATAAGTAAACACACACTTCATCCTCGTCTAAAGTCAACCCCACTAAAGATATGTGGGGTGGGTTACTGGGTCGTTTAGCCCATATGTGCTGTGTAGTGATGGATAGTCATATGCTGCTGAAAAGACTGCATTCATATGCTGATATTGTCTCATATCAGCAGACAGACAGCCACACACACACACACACACACACACACACACACACACACACACACACACACACACTGTATGCAAGGCCACCAGACTGCTGCCAAAGTCACTCACAGGGAAGAGCAGAGAAAAAAGAGAGGAAGGGAGAGAAAAGCTAGAGAGAGAAGAGAGGTAGAGCGGATAGAGAGAGAGAGAGAGCGAGAGAGAGAGAGAGAGAGAGAAGAGAGGCAGAGAAGAAAGAGAGCGAGAGAGAGAAGAGAGGCAGAGAGGAAAGAGAGAGAGAGAGAGAGAGAGAGAGAGAGAGAGAGACAGAGAGAAGAGAGGGAGAGAAGAAAGAGGGCGAGAGAGAGAAGAGAGGCAGAGAGGAAAGAGAGAGAGAGCGAGAGAGAGAGAAGAGAGGCAGAGAGGAAAGAGAGAGAGAGAAGAGGGGCAGAGAGAAGAGAGGCAGAGAGAAGAGGGGCAGAGAGAAGAGGGGCAGAGAGGAAAGAGAGAGAGAGAAGAGAGGCAGAGAGAAGAGAGGCAGAGAGAAGAGGGGCAGAGAGGAAAGAGAGAGAGGAGTAGCAGAGAGGAAAGAGAGAGAGAGGAGTAGCAGAGAGGTAAGAGAGAGAGAGAAGAGAGGCAGAGAGAAGAGAGGCAGAGAGAAGAGGGGCAGAGAGGAAAGAGAGAGAGGAGTAGCAGAGAGGAAAGAGAGAGAGAGGAGTAGCAGAGAGGTAAGAGAGAGAGAGAAGAGAGGCAGAGAGAAGAGAGGCAGAGAGAAGAGGGGCAGAGAGGAAAGAGGGTGGAAATAATCCTATTAATATCATACTGTGGCTTTTTATTAATGTCTGTCAAGGATCATTCCTAGCAGTTTTAGAGTTTCTGAAATGATTTAGTCAGGAATATAAACAGGCCTAATTGACCAGTAATCTGTATCGTTATGATACTCTTTCTCTTTTTTTAAAGGAGGGAGGTTTTAAAATATATCTTTTATATTACATATTATTCACATGCTTCAGAAATATTTAATGTAGAGTAGTTGGTTCATATCCATCATGAGGCTTTAAATACACAGAGAGAGGGAGAGAGAGATACACACACTGTAATACACACACACACACTGTGTCCTGCCATCTGTCTATGTGTGGGAGGTCAAATGGTGGCCAATTAGAGCTGTCACCTGTTCAGGTCGTCATGCTAATGATCCTATTACAATATTCATATTCTGCTATTATCATAGAGTTGTAGAACGCTGGGGAGAGGAGCAGACCTGGGTTGTCACTACCACACCTGTGTGGAAAAGGATTTTTGTTTTCCCACTGCTCACTCTCTCTTTCTGTCTCTCTCACTCTCTCTTTCTCCCACTCTCACTCTCTCTTTCTGTCTCTCTCACTCTCTCTTTCTCCCACTCACTCTCTCTTTCTCCCTCTCTCACTCTCTCTTTCTGTCCTTCTCTGTCTGTCTGTCTGTCTGTCTGTCTGTCTGTCTGTCTGTCTGTCTGTCTGTCTGTCTGTCTGTCTGTCTGTCTGTCTGTCCCCCCTTCCATCAATTATTCAAAGACTTAATGCACTCAGAATGAATAGCCTGTGAATATAACACTCAGAATGAATAGCCTGTGAATATAACACTCAGAATGAATAGCCTGTGAATATAACACTCAGAATGAATAGCCTGTGAATATAACACTCAGAATGAATAGCCTGTGAATATAACACTCAGAATGAATAGCCTGTGAATATAACACTCAGAATGAATAGCCTGTGAATATAACACTCAGAATGAATAGCCTGTGAATATAACAGCAGAAACAATGGAAAATAGCCTCATTATCCATAAAACGCATTTAATGATCGAAATATATTCTCTCTTCTCCCCCTCTTCTCTCTCTTCCCCCCCTCTTCTCTCTCTTCTCTCTCTTCTCTTCCCCTTCTCTCTCTTCTCTCTCTTCTCTCCCTCTTCTCTCTCTTCTCCCCCTCTTCTCTCTCTTCTCTTCCTCTTCTCTCTCTTCTCCCCCTCTTCTCTCTCTTCCCCCCCTCTTCTCTCTCTTCTCTCTCTTCTCTTCCCCTTCTCTCTCTTCTCTCTCTTCTCTCCCACTTCTCTCTCTTCTCCCCCTCTTCTCTCTCTTCTCCCCCTCTTCTCTCTCTTCTCTCCCTCTTCTCTCACTTCTCCCCCACTTCTCTCTCTTCTCCCCTCTTCTCTCTTTTCTCCCCCTCTTCTCTCTCTTCTCCCCCCCTTCTCTCTCTTCTCCCCCTCTTCTCTCTTTTCTCCCCCTCTTCTCTCTCTTCTCCCCCTCTTCTCTCGCTTCTCTATCTTCTCCCCCTCTTCTCTCTCTTTTTCTCTTCAACAGAGAAGAGCAATATTCTAATATTCTAATAAAATATTCACAGGTCGGGAAAATGAGATTCCACATCAAACGATGGAAAAGGTATCCTGTTTATATTTGCCTTTTCCAGATGGGAATATTAATGTTTTTCCTCTCCGGGTGGGAAATAATCAGGTGTTTCACGGACTGGGAACGGTGGGAATACTTCTCCATCTGTCTGTTCGAAGGAGGGAGGGAGGTGACTTTAATCCGAGGAAGTGCGGCTCTTCCCCGGGATACTAATGTACCGGAAAACCTTCCGCTGTGGAATTCTGCTGTGGAATTCCCATTTGCCACAAGAAGGCTGTCTGTGTGCAGTTCCCCTAGCAGTTTTTCACAAATTCCCACCCATCTTGTCTGTGTCTGGTATCCTGTGCTATAGTGTGTGTTTGTGTGTGTGTGTGTGTGTGTGTGTGTGTGTGTGTGTGTGTGTGTGTGTGTGTGTGTGTGTGTGTGTGTGTGTGTGTGTGTGTGTGTGTGTGTGTGTGTGTGTGTGTGTGTGTGTGTGTGTGTGTGTGTGTGTGGAATATAATCATTTGAATCATTTAAAACCGGCAGTAATGGAACAGTGATATCCCTCACAGTGTTACAGCAATCTGCCCCCCCCCCCTCACACATACACACACGCGCACACACACGCACATACACACACACAAACATTCGGGGGAATAGAATGCTGGATAAACGCCAGCCAAGCCTCATTAGCCTCTCGGCTGCACTTTTAGAGAGAGAGAGAGAGAGAGAGAGAGAGGGGTGACGGGAGAGAGAGAGAGAGAGAGAGAGAGAGAGAGAGAGAGATGGAGGGGTGAAGGGAGCGAGAGAGAGCGAGATAGATGGAGGGGTGAAGGGAGAGAGAGAGAGAGAAGAAAGGAAAAAGAGGGCAGTGAATAGTGTCTGTAATGAAAAGGACGGACGGACGGACGGACGGACGGGACGGACGGACGGACGGACGGACGGACGGACGGACGGACGGACGGACGGACGGACGGACGGACGGACGGACGGACGGACGGACGGACGGACAGACAGACAGACAGACAGACAGACAGACAGACAGACAGACAGACAGACAGACAGACAGACAGACAGACAGACAGACAGACAGACAGACAGACAGACAGACAGACAGACAGACAGACAGACAGACAGACAGACAGACAGACAGACAAATGCATGCACGCACACACACACACACATTGTGCATTGTGACATGTTAAATTAAGTCTATTAAAATCCCATCTGGGGCTAGTTGACCGTATCTCCACCTCCACCAGACTGAGATTGCTGAAACACCACACACACACCAACTAGCTCTCACACTCTCACTTCAGAATTAGACGTTCATCCGTGTTTCTCAAACGTCAAATTTCAACGTGTTTAAGTTTAAATTTAGACATTAACTCCAAAATCTTTGGGTTAGGAATTAACTCTGAATGGTTAAGGTAAGGGTTAAGGTTTGGGATAGGCTTAAAACAAACGTAACTTTCTGTCACTGGATTTGAACTTGCAACCTTTGGAAGCAGATGCCTACGACCATCCACCATTCTCATCCACAACGCACGCCCTAGCAACACCGAAACCTTCTTGAAGGTAACAGTGCTCACTGTTGCCCCTAGTGGCCGATTTCCACGTCATCTCCCGACGTCCTCAGACATGGATGGACGTCAAATACTGACTTGTATCACGGGTGACCTGGCTGCACACACAGTGATGCCCCCATCAGACTGCTCTACTGACCCCTACTGACACAATACTTCCCCCGAGACAATCCTGTGAGTACTGCTTCAGCCAACACACACACACACACACTATCTCTCTCTGTCTATGTCTCTCTCTCTCTCTCTCTCTCTCTCTCTCTCTCTCTCTCTCTCTCTCTCTCTCTCTCTCTCTCTCTCTCAATTCAATTCAATTCAATTCAAGGGGCTTTATTGGCATGGGAAACATGTGTTAACATTGCCAAAGCAAGTGAGGTAGGTAATATACAAAAGTCAAATAAACAATAAAAATGAACAGTAAACATTACACATACAGAAGTTTCAAAACAATAAAGACATTACAAATGTCATATTATATATATGCAGTGTTGTAACAATGTACAAATGGTTAAAGCACACAAGTTAAAATAAATAAACATAAATATGGGTTGTATTTACAGTGGTGTTTGTTCTTCACTGGTTGCCCTTTTCTTGTGGCAACAGGTCACAAATCTTGCTGCTGTGATGGCACACTGTGGAATTTCACCCAGTAGATATGGGAGTTTATCAAAATTGGATTTGTTTTCGAATTCTTTGTGGATCTGTGTAATCTGAGGGAAATATGTCTCTCTAATATGGTCATACATTGGGCAGGAGGTTAGGAAGTGCAGCTCAGTTTCCACCTCATTTTGTGGGCAGTGTGCACATAGCCTGTCTTCTCTTGAGAGCCATGTCTGCCTACGGCGGCCTTTCTCAATAGCAAGGCTATGCTCACTGAGTCTGTACATAGTCAAAGCTTTCCTTAAGTTTGGGTCAGTCACAGTGGTCAGGTATTCTGCCACTGTGTACTCTCTGTTTAGGGCCAAATAGCATTCTAGTTTGCTCTGTTTTTTTGTTAATTCTTTCCAATGTGTCAAGTAATTATCTTTTTGTTTTCTCATGATTTGGTTGGGTCTAATTGTGCTGTTGTCCTGGGGCTCTGTGGGGTGTGTTTGTGTTTGTGAACAGAGCCCTAGGACCAGCTTGCTTAGGGGACTCTTCTCCAGGTTCATCTCTCTGTAGGTGATGGCTTTGTTATGGAAGGTTTGGGAATCGCTTCCTTTTAGGTGGTTGTAGAATTTAACGGCTCTTTTCTGGATTTTGATAATTAGTGGGTATCGGCCTAATTCTGCTCTGCATGCATTATTTGGTGTTCTACGTTGTACACGGAGGATATTTTTGCAGAATTCTGCATGCAGAGTCTCAATTTGGTGTTTGTCCCATTTTGTGAAATCTTGGTTGGTGAGCGGACCCCAGACCTCACAACCATAAAGGGCAATGGGCTCTATGACTGATTCAAGTATTTTTAGCCAGATCCTAATTGGTATGTTGAAATTTATGTTCCTTTTGATGGCATAGAAGGCCCTTCTTGCCTTGTCTCTCAGATCGTTCACAGCTTTGTGGAAGTTACCTGTGGTGCTGATGTTTAGGCCGAGGTATGTATAGTTTTTTGTGTGCTCTAGGGCAACGGTGTCTAGATGGAATTTGTGGTCCTGGTGACTGGACCTTTTTTGGAACACCATTATTTTGGTCTTACTGAGATTTACTGTCAGGGCCCAGGTCTGACAGAATCTGTGCAGAAGATCTAGGTGCTGCTGTAGGCCCTCCTTGGTTGGTGACAGAAGCACCAGATCATCAGCAAACAGTAGACATTTGACTTCGGATTCTAGTAGGGTGAGACCGGGTGCTGCAGACTGTTCTAGTGCCCGCGCCAATTCGTTGATATATATGTTGAAGAGGGTGGGGCTTAAGCTGCATCCCTGTCTCACCCCACGACCCTGTGTGAAGAAATGTGTGTGTTTTTTGCCAATTTTAACCGCACACTTGTTGTTTGTGTACATGGATTTTATAATGTCGTATGTTTTACCCCCAACACCACTTTCCATCAATTTGTATAGCAGACCCTCATGCCAAATTGAGTCGAAGGCTTTTTTGAAATCAACAAAGCATGAGAAGACTTTGCCTTTGTTTTGGTTTGTTTGGTTGTCAATTAGGGTGTGTAGGGTGAATACATGGTCTGTTGTACGGTAATTTGGTAAAAAGCCAATTTGACATTTGCTCAGTACATTGTTTTCATTGAGGAAATGTACGAGTCTGCTGTTAATGATAATGCAGAGTATTTTCCCAAGGTTACTGTTGACGCATATTCCACGGTAGTTATTGGGGTCAAATTTGTCTCCACTTTTGTGGATTGGGGTGATCAGTCCTTGGTTCCAAATATTGGGGAAGATGCCAGAGCTAAGGACGATGTTAAAGAGTTTTAGTATAGCCAATTGGAATTTGTTGTCTGTATATTTGATCATTTCATTAAGGATACCATCAACACCACAGGCCTTTTTGGGTTTGAGGGTTTTTATTTTGTCCTGTAACTCATTCAAGGTAATTGGAGAATCCAATGGGTTCTGGTAGTCTTTAATAGTTGATTCTAGGATTTGTATTTGATCATGTATATGTTTTTGTTCTTTATTCTTTGTTATAGAGCCAAAAAGATTGGAGAAGTGGTTTACCCATACATCTCCATTTTGGATAGATAATTCTTCGTGTTGTTGTTTGTTTAGTGTTTTCCAATTTTCCCAGAATTGGTTAGAGTCTATGGAGTCTTCAATTACATTGAGCTGATTTCTGACGTGCTGTTCCTTCTTTTTCCGTAGTGTATTTCTGTATTGTTTTAGTGATTCGCCATAGTGAAGGCGTAGACTCAGGTTTTCCGGGTCTCTATGTTTTTGGTTGGACAGGTTCCTCAATTTATTTCTTAGATTTTTGCATTCTTTATCAAACCATTTGTCATTGTTGTTCATTTTCTTCGGTTTTCTATTTGAGATTTTTAGATTTGATAGGGAAGCTGAGAGGTCAAATATACTGTTAAGATTTTCTACTGCCAAGTTTACACCTTCACTATTGCAGTGGAACATTTTACCCAGGAAGTTGTCTAAAAGGGATTGAATTTGCTGTTGCCTAATTGTTTTTTGGTAGGTTTCCAAACTGCATTCCTTCCATCTATAGCATTTCTTAATGTTACTCAGTTCCTTTGGCTTTGATGCCTCATGATTGAGTATTGCTCTGTTCAAGTAGACTGTGATTTTGCTGTGGTCTGATAGGGGTGTCAGTGGGCTGACTGTGAACGCTCTGAGAGACTCTGGGTTGAGGTCAGTGATAAAGTAGTCTACAGTGCTACTGCCAAGAGATGAGCTATAGGTGAACCTACCATAGGAGTCCCCTCGAAGCCTACCATTGACTATGTACATACCCAGCGTGCGACAGAGCTGCAGGAGTTGTGACCCGTTTTTGTTGGTTATGTTGTCATAGTTGTGCCTAGGGGGGCATATGGGGGAGGGAATGCTGTCACCTGCAGGCAGGTGTTTGTCCCCCTGTGTGCTGAGGGTGTCAGGTTCTTGTCCAGTTCTGGCATTTAGGTCGCCACAGACTAATACATGTCCCTGGGCCTGGAAATGATTGATTTCCCCCTCCAGGATGGAGAAGCTGTCTTTATTAAAGTATGGGGATTCTAGTGGGGGGATATAGGTAGCACACAGGAGGACATTTTTCTCTGTTAAGATAATTTCCTTTTGAATTTCTAGCCAAATGTAAAATGTTCCTGTTTTGATTAATTTAATGGAGTGAGTTAGGTCTGCTCTATACCAAATTAGCATTCCCCCTGAGTCCCTTCCCTGTTTCACACCTGGTAGTTTGGTGGATGGGACTACCAGCTCTCTGTAACCTAGAGGGCAACCAGTGGGTCCGTCTCCGCTATACCATGTTTCTTGCAGGATGACAATGTCTGCATTACCGATTTCTTTGGTGAAGTCCGTGTTCCTGCTCTTTAGGCCAAAGGCAGATGACCTCAGGCCTTGGATATTCCAGGATGATATAGTGAAGGCTTTTTGTTCCATAAAGTGTCCAATGTTGTTGGCCGTGTGGTTTGGCCTCAGGCCAGTAAGTGTGAGCAGAGCCTGCTGAGCATCTGGTACATGCCGTTGGCTTGGGCGAGTGTAAGAGTGGGGGTTGGGCCTGTTTGCCCGCTCACTACCTGGGCGTATGTGTGACTTCCATGTTGATGCTCTCTTTGCGGGGGTGGGGTGCATGGGGTGGGCAGGAGTGGCATAGGTCTGATCTGAGGGGGCCTAAATGGGGTGTGGGCATGGTTGATGTCTCTCTCTCTCTCTCTCTCTCTCTGTCTGTCTCTCTGTCTCTCAGATTTAATGGAACTAGTGCAACGGAAGCTTTTTCAAGTGCTGATTCAAACAGGTGATGGACATGTTAGTACCTCTATTTATCATATCCTAACTTTCACTCTGTACACTATTCTAGTCCACTCTCCCTCCTCTGCCTCTCTGTATTAGCAGTGTGTGTGAACTATTCAGACAGACAGACAGAGTCCCATTGAATGGTGCTACATCAATCCTCTCAATCACTCTGCTTTAACTGGGTAAACACATATAAGAGAGTCAGTCCTCTTTTAACACACATACACCCACACACACACACACACACACACACACACACACAGGACACACACACGCAGCACACACACACACACACGCAGCACACACACACACACACACACACACACGATCGCATGCATGAGCGAGCTCTCTTTAAATATCCAACGTTTCTTTGTTCTTCTTTTGAAAAATATTGAGCGCAAAAGAGAAATATTTATTAGGCTGATATCTGTGTGGTGTGTGTGTTTAAAGATTGCTCTCTGATGCCTGTGTGTTTTTTTGTGTGTGTGATCGTGTCGTGTGTGTCTCCTGTGTGTTTTTGTGTGCATGTGTTGTGTGTCTATGTGCGTGCGTATGTGGGAGCATTTGCTCATTTGTGTGTGTGTGTGTGTGTGTGTGTGTGTGTGTGTGTGTGTGTGTGTGTGTGTGTGTGTGTGTGTGTGTGTGTGTGTGTGTGTGTGTGTGTGTGTGTGTGTGTGTGTGTGTGTGTGTGTGTGTGTGTGTGTGTGTGTGTGTGTGTGTGTGTGTGTGTGTGTGTGTGTGTGTGTGTGTGTGTGTGTGTGTGCGTGCGTGTGCTTGCGTGCATATGTGTATATCGCCTTCCTTCCCCTGTGTATCACCATGGGGACTAGGTGATTATAGATATAAAGCCAGCAGTCCATCATTACCATAGCACTCCCCCTCTCCTCCTCTCCCCACTCATCCCCCTCTCCTCCTCTCCCCACTCATCCCCCTCTCCTCCTCTCCTCTCATCTGTCTCTCTGGGGTGTGTTGGCTCCCAGCGCTCCTTAAGTGTTTTAACGTGTTAATAATCATTAGGCGGCTCAGCAGTCAAGTGGCGAGGCGGAGGAGAATGATTGGCTGACCTCTGACCTCTAACCCCTGGGTGGAGAGACTCTCATCTCAGCCCATCAGGGACCTATTAGTGCTGTCTCAAATGCACACACACACACACACGCACGCACAGACACACACACACACACACACACACACACACACACACACACACACACACACACACACACACACACACACACACACACACACACACACACACACACACACACACACACACACACACACATACACACACACAGACACACAGCCGCTTAACACCACCTGTCAATATGGTGTGTGTTTATTTTTCTCCTCCTAGTCTACCAGTCTCCTCTCTCTCTCCATCGCTCACACAATCTCTCTCTCTCTCTCTCCCCCTCTCTCCCTCTCTCCCTCCCCTCCGTAGAGATGTTAATTCCTGGTCCTGAGAGACTAGATGAAACACAGCAGAGTTTCTCTCATTAACTCACACAGATGCTGAGGAGAGTGGGCTTGAATAACAATGTGTGTGTGAGTTTGTGTCGGGTGTGTGTGTGTTTGGGGGGTGTGTGTGTGTGTTTGTGTCGGGTGTGTGTGTGTGTGTTTGGGGGGGGGTGTCGGTGAGTGTGTGCGTGTGCGTGTGCGTTTGGAGTTCTGTATGTGGGTGTCTATGAGTGGCAGATTGCTCTCAAACTGAAGCATGCTAAATATATTTGACATGAATAATAAATATGAATATTTATTACCAAAACAGTGCTGTTATACTATATAATACTCATAGAGCCTGCTTATGATACCAGTAATACTCCTAAATTAATTTCATACTAGAACAGAAAACGGCCCTAAGAAAGAGAGGAATATAATAGATAGTTCATATATTACTTACTATGTGTTACAGTAACATCCAAAGTGACTTACAGTACTTTTTTAGTATGTGATCACTGCTGCAGTTGAAGCCAAGACGTTGGCCTTGCTAGCACCTTGTTCTTACCAACTGTGCCACACAGGACCATAAACAGAACAGGAAAAAGCCTAGACAGATCCGTTCCATACGTTGATCAGACAATGACAGTCGTTAGGGGAAGATAAATAGTCTCTTTCAGACATGATTACACTTAATATATGTATGTACAGTGCATTCGGAATGTATTCAGACCCCTTGACTTTTTCCACATTTTGTTACGTTACAGCCTTATTCTAAAATGGATCAAATAAAAATAAATCCTCATCAATCTACACACAATACCCCATAATGACAAAGCATAAACTGGATTTTAGAAATGTTTGCAAATTTATTAAAAATAAAAAACAGAAATACCTTATTTACATAAGTATTCGGACCCTTTGCTATGAGACTCGGAATTGAACTCAGGTGCATCCTGTTTCCATTGATCATCATTGAGATGTTTCTATAACTTGATTGGAGTCCATCTGTGGTAAATTAAATTGATTGGACATGATTTGGAAAGGCACACACCTGTTTACATAACGTCCCACAGTTGACAGTGCATATCAGAGCAAAAACCAAGCCAAGAGGTCAAAGGAATTGTCCGTAGAGCTCTGAGGCAGGATTGTGCCGAGGCACAGATCTGGGGAAGGTTACCAAAACATTTCTGCAGCATTGAAGGTCCCCAAGAACACAGTGGCCTCCATCATCTTCCAGAAGGACAACCATATCTGCAGCACTACACCAATCAGGCCTTTATAGTAGAGTGGCCAGACTGAAGCCACTCCTTAGTAAAAGGCACATGACAGGCCGCTTGGAGTTGGTGGGAGCATGGTGGTGGCAGCATCATGCTGTGGGGGTGTTTTTCAGCAGCAGGGAATGGGAGACATGTCAGGAACGAGGGAAAGATGAACGGAGCAAAGTACAGAGAAATCATTGATGAAAACCTGCTCCAGAGCGCTCAGGACCTCTGACTGGGATGACGGTTCACCTTCCAACAGGACAACGACCCTAAGCACACAGCCAAGTCTCTGAATGTCCTTGAGTGGCCCAGCCAGAGCTCGGACTTGAACCCGATCGAACATCTCTGGGAGGCCTGAAAATATCTGTGCAGCAACACTCCCCATCCAACCTGACAGAGCATGAGAGGATCTGTAGAGAAGAATGGGAGAAACTCCCCAAACACAGGTGTGCCAAGCTTCTAGCGTCATACCCAAGAAGACTCAAGGCTGTAATCGCTGCCAGAGGTGCTTCAACAAAGTACCTGAATACTTCCCCCTACAGACATCTCTTCCCTTCCCACCACAGTCATCTGAATACTTATGTAAATGTATATTTCAGTTTTTTTTATTTTATACATTTGCAAACATTTCCAAAAATCTGTTTTTGCTTGTCATTACGGGGTATTGTGTGTACATTGATGAGGAAAAACATTTTTTTATTCCATTTTGGAATAAGGCTGTAACGTAACAAAATGTGGGAAAAGTCAAGGAGTCTGAATACTTTCCAAATGCACTATATATTTTGATAAGCGATTCAGAGTTAAACCTCACCTCTCCTGACCTCTGATCTAGAACTATTCTACATCATTTAACCAACCAGCTCTCACGTTCGTCCATGTTTTCTCAAATGTCAAATTTCGAAGTAGTTCCAAACGTCAAATTTTGAAGTGTTTAAGGTTAACCTCTCTGGGATATGTGGGACGGTAGCGTCTCACCTGGCCAACATCCAGTGAAAATGCAGAGCGCCAAATTCAAATAAATTACTATAAAAATTAAACTTTCATGAAATCACACATTCAATATACCAAATTAAAGCAACACTTGTTGTGAATCCAGCCAACGTGTCAGATTTCAAAAATGCTTTACGGCGAAAGCAAACAATGCTATTAACTGAGGATAGCACCCCAGCTAAAAATCACAGACCATCATATTTCAACACTCCCGGCGCGACACAAAACGCAGAAATAAAGATATAATTCATGCCTTACCTTTGACGAGCTTCTTCTGTTGGCACTCCAATATGTCCCATAAACATCACAAATGGTCCTTTTGTTCGATTATTCCGTCGATATATATCCAAAATGTCCATTTATTTGGCGCGTTTGGAACACCGGTTCCAACTTGCACAATGTGACTACAAAATATCTCAAAAGTTACCTGTAAGCTTTGTCCAAACATTTCAAACTACTTTTGTAATATAAGTTTAAGTATTTTTTTTTTTTTTACCCCCTTTTTCTCCAATTGTTAGTAATTACTATCTTGTCTCATCGCTATGACTCCCGTACAGGCTCGGGAGAGACGAAGGTCGAAAGCCATGCGTCCTCCGAAACACAACCCAACCAAGCCGCACTGCTTCTTAACACAGCGTGCATCCAACCCGGAAGCCAGCCGCACCAATGTGTCGGAGGAAACACTGTGCACCTGGCGACCTTGGTTAGTGCGCACTGCGCCCGGCCCGCCACAGGAGTCACTGGTGCGCGATGAGACAAGGATATTCCTACCGGCCAAACCCTCCCTAACCCGGATGACACTAGGCCAATTGTGCGTCGCCCCACGGACCTCCCGGTCGCAACAGAGCCTGGGCGCGAACCCAGAGTCTCTGGTGGCACAGCTAGCACTGTGATGCAGTGCCCTAGACCACTGCGCCACCCGGGAGGCCCCACTTTAGGTATTTTTTTACGTAAATAATCGATAAAATTGAAGATTTTTGAATTGAATTGTTGAATTGTGTTCAATACTGGAGGAAAACAATGTGTAGCATGCTTTCTGGTCACGCGCCTCTAACTAACAGTACACTTCACTGGAGCCTCATTCTGAACATGGCTACTTCTTCATTTCTCCAAGGAAAAACCTCAACCAATTTCTAAAGACTGTTGACATCCAGTGGAAGCGATAGGAACTGCAGGAAGGTCCCTTAGAAATCTGGATTCGCAATGAAAGCCCATTGAAAAGCGAGTGACCTCAAAACAAAACAAAATCTGAATGGTTTGTCCTCTGGGTTTTGCCTGCCAAATAAGTTCTGTTATAGTCACAGCCATGATTCAAACAGTTTTAGAAAGTTCAGAGTGTTTTCTATCCAATACTAATAATGATATGCATATATATTATGATATATATATATATGATAATATATATTATCATCGACTCAGTGGGTTTTGTCCAACATGTCTCTGGACCTACTCACTGCCACAGTCATACTCTGGACCTAGTTTTGTCCCATGGAATAAATGTTGTGGATCTTAATGTTTTTCCTCATAATCCTGGACTATCGGACCACCATTTTATTACGTTTGCAATCGCAACAGATAATCTGCTCAGACCCCAACCAAGGAGCATCAAAAGTCGTGCTATAAATTCTCAGACAACACAAAGATTTCTTGATGCCCTTCCAGACTCCTTCTGCCTATCCAAGGACGTCAGAGGACAAAAATCAGTTAACCTTTTCTCAATACAGGGGGTGCTGTTTCCACTTTGGAAAATATCGTCTCCAAATTAAACTGCCTCATACTCAATTCTTGCTCGTACAATATGCATATTATTATTACTATTGGATAGAAAACAATCTCTAGTTTCTAAAACCGTTTGAATTATGTCTGTGGGTGAACCAGAACTCTTTCTACAGCAAAAATCATGACAGGACATGCGAAGGTCTGAAAACTAGGCTCTGTTCTGAGATCAGTTTAAAACTCTGTATGTGCCCTATGGGTCGAAATGAACTGCACCCGCCTTCCCCTGGATGTTAGTAACCAATGAGAAGTGGAATGGAGTCTCTACGTATTTCTCAGAGTTTATAAAACGCCATGGAGTGACATGTACGTTCTTTTGGACGCTCGTCAAGGCGCAAGAGAGGACATCAGAATGGCATGCTCAAAAGCTCTCGTTATCGGGCTAAGATATATCCGTCTGTGATTTAATTCGATATAGGTGTTAGACTCATCATAACGAAGTTATTTTAAACCGATTTATATCAGTTTATGCGAGTATATTGCTATTTTCGGAATTTTCGTAGTATTGCGCTTTGAGGATTTGGACATGTGTGTGCCACGTAGCTATTGTTAGCTGCTAGTTCCGAAGTTGAAGAGGACGTTTTACAACAAAGCAACGATTCTTTTGGACAAAGGACACCTTGCCCAAGATACTGATGGAAGCTCGTCCAAAAGTAAGAGCTATTTATGATTTTATTCCGTATTTATGTGGAAAAATGTAAACGCATTTGTCGGCCATTGTTGCGGCACTAGTCTGGCTGTAACGCACACTGTATGTCTAGTAACGTTAATTTTAAAAATCTAACTCAGCGGTTGCATTAATAACTAATGCATCTTTCATTAGCTGTCCAACCTGTATTTTATTTGTCAATCTAATCGATAAATAATCGTAAACTTAGGTGCCTTTCCAAGATGGCGCCGGAATGCATGCCATGTTTTGACAGATTACATTGCATAACCACGATTTGTGATGGTAAATATGCACATTTTCGAACAAACTCTATATGCATTGTGTAATATGATGTTACAGGACTGTCATCTGAAGAATTCTGAGAAGGTTAGTGAAAAAATTAATATATTTTGGTATTGATAACGTTATCGCTCTTTTTGCCTTGAATCAATGCTGGGGTGATGTTAGCTCATGTGGTATGCTAATATAACGATATATTGTGTTTTCGCTGTAAAACACTTAGAAAATCTGAAATATTGTCTGGATTCACAAGATCTGTGTCTTTCAATTGCTGTACGCTGTGTATTTTTAAGAAATGTTTTATGATGAGTAATTAGGTAATACACGTTGCTCTCTGTAGTTATTCTAGTCGCTTTGGTGAGTTTTGTGATAGTGGCTGCAATGGTAAACTATGATTTATACCTGAAAAATGCACATTTTTCTAAAAAAACATATGCTATACCATAAATATGTTATCAGACTGTCATCTTATGAAGTTGTTTCTTGGTTAGTGGCTATATATATCTTTATTTAGTCGAATTAGTGATAGCTACTGATGGAGTAAAAAACTGGTGGAGTAAAAAAAGTGGTGTCTTTTGCTAACGTGGTTAGCTAATAGATTTACATATTGTGTCTTCCCTGTAAAACATTTTAAAAATCAGAAATGATGGCTGGATTCACAAGAAGTGTATCTTTCATCTGGTGTCTTGGACTTGTGATTTAATGATATTTAGATGCTAGTATTTACTTGTGACGCTATGCTAGGCTATGCTAGTCAGCTTTTTTACTGTGGGGGGTGCTCCCGGATCCGGGTTTGGGAGGAACTAGAAGTTAACCACCTAACTGAGGAACTCAATTTAACCTTGCGCAATACCCTAGATGCAGTTGCAGCCCTAAAAACTAAAAACATTTGTCATAAGAAACTAGCTCCCTGGTATACAGAAAATACCCGAGCTCTGAAGCAAGCTTCCAGAAAATTGGAACGGAAATGGCGCCACACCAAACTGGAAGTCTTCCGACTAGCTTGGAAAGACAGTACCGTGCAGTATCGAAGAGTTCTTACTGCTGCTCGACCATCCTACTTTTCCAACTTAATTGAGGAAAATAAGAACAATCCAAAATTTCTTTTTGATACTGTTGCAAAGCTAACGAAAAAGCAGCATTCCCCAAGTGAGGATGGCTTTCACTTCAGCAGTAATAAATTCATGAACTTCTTTGAGGAAAATATTATGATCATTAGAAAGCAAATTACGGACTCCTCATTAAATCTGCGTATTCCTCCAAAGCTTAGCTGTCCTGAGTCTGCACAACTCTGCCAGAACCTAGGATCAAGAGAGACACTTAAGTGTTTTAGTACTATATCTCTTGACACAATGATGAAAAATAATCATGGCCTCTAAACCTTCAAGCTGCATACTGGATCCTATTCCAACTAAACTACAGAAAGAGCTGCTTCATGTGCTTGGCCCTCCTATGTTGAACATAATAAACGGCTCTCTATCCACCGGATGTGTACCAAACTCACTAAGAGTGGCAGTAATAAAGCCTCTCTTGAAAAAGCCAAACCTTGACCCAGAAAATATAAAAAACTATCGGCCTATATCGAATCTCCCATTCCTCTCAAAATATTTTGAAAAAGCTGTTGCGCAGCAACACACTGCCTTCCTGAAGACAAACAATGTATACGAAATGCTTCAGTCTGGTTTTAGACCCCATCATAGCACTGAGACTGCACTTGTGAAGGTGGTAAATGACCTTTTAATGGCGTCAGACCGAGGCTCTGCATCTGTCCTCGTGCTACTAGACCTTAGTGCTGCCTTTGATACCATCGATCACCACATTCTTTTGGAGAGACTGGAAACCCAAATTGGTCTACACGGACAAGTTCTGGCCTGGTTTAGATCTTATCTGTCGGAAAGATATCAGTTTGTCTCTGTGAATGGTTTGTCCTCTGACAAATCAACTGTACATTTCGGTGTTCCTCAAGGTTCCGTTTTAGGACCACTATTGTTTTCACTATATATTTTACCTCTTGGGGATGTCATTCGAAAACATAATGTTAACTTTCACTGCTATGCGGATGACACACAGCTGTACATTTCAATGAAACATGGTGAAGCCCCAAAATTGCCCTCGCTAGAAGCCTGTGTTTCAGACATAAGGAAGTGGATGGCTGAAAACTTTCTACTTTTAAACTCAGACAAAACAGAGATGCTTGTTCTAGGTCCCAAGAAACAAAGAGATATTCTGTTAAATCTGACAATTAATCTTGATGGTTGTAAAGTCGTCTCAAATAAAACTGTGAAGGACCTCGGCGTTACTCTGGACCCTGATCTCTCTTTTGACGAACATATCAAGACTGTTTCAAGGACAGCTTTTTTCCATCTACGTAACATTGCAAAAATCTGAAATTTTCTGTCCAAAAATGATGCAGAAAAATTTATCCATGCTTTTGTTACTTCTAGGTTAAACTACTGCAATGCTCTACTTTCCGGCTACCCGGATAAAGCACTAAATAAACTTCAGTTAGTGCTAAATACGGCTGCTAGAATCCTGACTAGAACCAAGAAATTTGATCATATTACTCCAGTGCTAGCTTCCCTACACTGGCTTCCTGTTAAGGCAAGGGCTGATTTCAAAGTTTTACTGTTAACCTATAAAGCGTTACATGGGCTTGCTCCTACCTATCTTTCCGAGTTGGTCCTGCCGTACATACCTACACGTACGCTACGGTCACAAGACGCAGGCCTCCTAATTGTCCCTAGAATTTCTAAGCAAACAGCTGGAGGCAGGGCTTTCTCCTATAGATCTCCATTTTTATGGAATAGTCTGCCTACCCATGTGAGAGACGCAGACTCGGTCTCAACCTTTAAGTCTTTACTGAAGACTTATCTCTTCAGTAGGTCATATGATTGAGTGTAGTCTGGCCCAGCAGTGTGAAGGTGAACGGAAAGGCTCTGGAGCAACGAACCGCCCTTGCTGTCTCTGCCTGGCCGGTTCCCCTCTCTCCACTGGGATTCTCTGCCTCTAACCCTATTACAGGGGCTGAGTCACTGGCTTACTGGTGCTCTTTCATGCCGTCCCTAGGAGGGGTGCGTCGCTTGAGTGGGTTGAGTTACTGACGTGATCTTCCTGTCTGGGTTTGCGCCCCCCCTTGGTTTGTGCTGTGGTGAAGATCTTTGTGGGCTATACTCGGCCTTGTCTCAGGATGGTAAGTTGGTGGTTGAAGATATCCCTCTAGTGGTGTGGGGGCTGTGCTTTGGCAAAGTGGGTGGGGTTATATCCTTCCTGTTTGGCCCTGTCCGAGGGTATCATCGGATGGGGCCACAGTGTCTCCTGACCCCTCCTGTCTCAGCCTCCAGTATTTATGCTGCAGTAGTTTATGTGTCGGGGGGCTAGGGTCAGTTGGTTATATCTGGAGTACTTCTCCTGTCTTATCCGGTGTCCTGTGTGAATTTAAGTATGCTCTCTCTAATTCTCTCCTTCTCTCTTTCTTTCTCTCTCTCGGAGGACCTGAAACCTAGGACCATGCGTCAGGACTACCGGGCATGATGACTCCTTGCTGTCCCCAGTCCACCTGGCCTTGCTGCTGTTCCAGTTTCAACTCAACTGTTCTGCCTGCGGCTATGGAACCCTGACCTGTCCCCCGGTCGTGCTACCTGTCCCAGACCTGCTGTTTTCAACTCTCTAGAGACCGCAGGAGCGGTAGAGATACTCTTAATGATCGGCTATGAAAAGCCAACTGACATTTACTCCTGATTATTATTTGACCATGCTGATCATTTATGAACATTTGAACATCTTGGCCATGTTCTGTTATAATCTCCACCCGGCACAGCCAGAAGAGGACTGGCCACCCCTCATAGCCTGGTTCCTCTCTAGGTTTCTTCCTAGGTTTTGGCCTTTCTAGGGAGTTTTTCTTAGCCGCGGTGCTTCTACACCTGCATTGCTTCCTGTTTGGGGTTTTAGGCTGGGTTTCTGTACAGCACTTCGAGATATTAGCTGATGTAAAAAGGGCTATATAAAATAAACTTGATTTGATTTGATTTGAATCTGGGACTGAGTAGGAGGCAGTTTACTCTGGGCACGCTTTTCATCCAAACGTGAAAATGCTGCCCCCTATCCTAGAGAAGTTAAGGTCAGGCATTAACTCTGAATTCTTAAGGTTAGGCATTAACTCTGAATGGTTAAGGTATGGGTTAAGGTTTGGGATAGGCTTAAAACAAAAATTTTAACAGTTTTCTATTGCTGGATTTGAACTTGAAACCTTTGGAGTCAGAAGCTTATGGCTATCCACCATCCCCATCCACAGCATCCTAGCAAAACCCAAACCTTCTTGAAGGTAACAGTGGTCACTGTTGCCCCTAGTGGCCGGTTTCCAAGTCATCTCCAGACATCCTCAGACATGGATGGACGTCAAATACTGACTTGTATCATGGGTGACCTGGCTGCATTTAACACTTCTTTCTACAGGCTCCCAATGCACACATTAGGTAAATCAATAACCATTCTTTAATCATAGCAGGGATATGACACACGCACGCACGCACGCACGCACGCACGCAAACACACACACACTGTATCCCAGAGATCAGTGTGAATGGGGGGTAATGTAATATTAATAGACAGGAGGTTATGAATCCCCCTATCCGCTCCAGTCATCTACCCACAGGCTTCAAACTGCTGCTGGAGAGGTTTAGTCACACACACACACACACACACACACACACACACACACACACACACACACACACACACACACACACACACACACACACACACACACACACACACACACACACACACACACACACACACACACACACACACACACACACACACACACACACACACACACACACACACACACACACACACACACACTTCAGCTGTCCTTCTGCTAACGCTTAAATATTTCACTCATCTCTCACTCTCTCTCTCTCTCTGTCTCGCTCTCTTTCTCTCTCTCTCCCTCTCCTCCCTCGCTCCTTCTCATGGGTGAGGGAAATAGATTAGCCTAAACTGATTTGTGTGAACTAATACAATATTCTCCTCCATCAGTCTTCCCCTTTCATCCTTCTATCCCTCCTTTCTTCCTCCATCTCCAATCCTGTGATGTGAGGAGAAGCCTGTATAAACGGCCGTCTATAGGACTGTCACTTTCACTGTGGACATCCTTTACATTCCACTACAGGCAACCACACAACCTCTGAAACACTACTGAATAAACCACAGAAACAATATCAGATATTCAGTGAAACAATAAGAATGACTCCTCGATTTGCTGTAAGATCCTTGTGCTTGAGATAGTCTTATCATGATGCATCTATCATTTTTAGACAATTGCTTGTCCTCATCTACAATATTACAATGCGTGGTAATTAACAAAAATACTATACAAAAAAACGAAATTAAAACAAAGTATTCATGACTGTATATAATTAGCATTTTACCATGTAATTTCTATAACACCAGGTAAAAATCAGACTTCAAGATTAGCTGAGGCCCAAATGCTGCAGAGAATCATCTACCTGTAAAGTATATTCTGTAAACCGATGTCGTCCCCTGCTTTTCCCCCTGTGCTTCTTAAATCAATGGCCACATCCAGGACATGATCATGTCCTGCTCTAGACCCCTGGTTACCTCAGGAGGAGAGAGAGGAGAAGGGATTCTTTCCTTTTGACTGGCAGCCCTCTGGAGAGAGAGAGCGAGAGAGAGACTGACCTTGTGTTTGTTAGATTGAGAAGGGGGGATGAGATGGATAGAGAGAGAGAGAGGAGTCTGAGAAGGAGAGATAGAGGGAGTCCTGTCTTCAATCAGATGAGTAAAGAGAGAGTCAGTCCCCATCTGAGCCCCAGATGAGGCGCAGGCGAGACATAGCGAGATGACACGAGACTAGGCTAGGGGAGGCTGGAGCGTAACAGTGGGAGTTATTATATTATACTCACCTCTCTATCTCTTTCACTCTTTCTCTCTCTCTCTTGCACTTTCTCTCTCTATTTCTCTGTCTCTCTCTCGCTCTCTGTCTCTATAGAGATACGTTATAATGTATTCAAGGGAAACCAGTCAGATTTGGCCCCTTTCTGCAGTGAAGCGTAAACAAATCGATTTTAATGTGTATTTATTTATGATGGAGCGACCTATACACAGAAGCAGACACACATACACATGCACACACAAATACACATGCACACACACATACTCAGAAAGAACATTCGGGCACACACTAAGAGATTCATCTGAAATGAGATATCTTTAAATAATATGAAGTTTACATTCTTAGTGGTTGAATTATTTTGGGGTGATAAATTTAATGCCCTCACATTTTCCAGTTCGTAATTGAATCTGATGTCAGTGATATTGCATCAGCGGCCAAATTAAAGTAAATTAAAACTCTAACTTAATTAGAAAAGTATTGGATCAAGAACAGGATGTGATGTCATACAGGAATGGGAGGGATTACGTGTCCAGGGTCCAAAGACTTGGCAGGATAATCCCTCCCTATCACATGTCACATAAAATCTATTATATGGTGTGCTTGCGTACGTGCGTTTCTGTATCACGATGGTGGTCCCATGTCTCCACCCCTTCCTGTGAACTAAGATGAATGTGTCTTTTATTTAAGGGGTTCCTCCCTCACACTCCACAATTTGGAGGCTACCTAGCTATCCCTGTATTGAACATTTGGCCATTTGGTTCTCTGTGTTATAACACACTAGGATCTGATTTGAAAGCCCACAACCAAGTGTATCATTATAATGTACTAACTTCACCTTACAGTCACTTTTAATGAATTTATCTGTTGGCCAAATATTACTGTTGTAGATCAATGTTGTCAATATTGACTACAATTCAAAAGTTTGGGGTCACTTAGAAATGTAATTGTTTTATAAATAAAAGCTCTAGGCAGAGTTGCAAAGAAAAAGCCATATCTCAGACTGACCAATAAAAATAATAGATTAAGATGGGAAAACGAACACAGACACTGGACAGAGGAACTCTGCCTAGAAGGCCAGCATCCGGGAGTCGCCTCTTCACTGTTGACGTTGAGATGGGTGTTTTGCAGGTACTATTTAATGAAGCTGCCAGTTGAGGACTTGTGAGGCGTCTGTTTCTCAAACTAGACACTCAAATGTACTTGTCCTCTTGCTCAGTTGTGCACCGGGGCCTCCCACTCCTCTTTCTATTCTGGTTAGAGACAGTTTGCTCTGTTCTGTGAAGGGAGTAGTACACAGCGTTGTACGAGATCTTCAGTTTCTTGGCAATTTCTCACATGGAATAGCCTTCATTTCTCAGAACAAGAATAGACTGACGGGTTTCAGAAGAAAGTTCTTTGTTTCTGGCCATTTTGAGCTTGTAATCGAACCCACAAATGCTGATGCTCCAGATACTCAACTAGTCTAAAGAAGGCCAGTTTTATTGCTTCTTTAATCAGAACAACAGTTTTCAGCTGTGCTAACATAATTGCAAAAGGGTTTTCTAATGATCAATTAGCCTTTTACAATGATAAACTTGGATTAGCTAACACAACGTGCCATTGGAACACAGGAGTGATGGTTGCCGATAATGGGCCCCTGTACACCTATGTAGATATTCCATAAAAAATCTGCTGTTTCCAGCTACAATAGTCATTTACAACATTAACAATGTCTACACTGCATTTCTGATCAATTTGATGTTATTTTAATGGACAAAAAAAAGTACTTTTCTTTCAAAAACAGGGACATTTGTAAGTGACCCCAAACTTTTGAACGGTAGTGTACATTTTCAAGCAAGCAAGTGATTGTATGTAGACACAAAACACTGAATGGGTGAAAAGGGAAAGATTGCAAAACCTTGAAGTGCTACCCTCAACTCTGTACTCATTGCACTACCTGACGAAGGCCATGCTGACGAAACACTTCAGAGTTTTAAAATCTTAGTTCCATTAAAAAATGCCATAAAAATAAAGCATTTTAATTATGTGAAGATTAATTATGTGCCTGGTTTTTTTCTTCTGTCTGTCCCCATCTTGACATAAAGGAGCAGTAAGTGATTTGGAATATCTACAGTGATAGGTATCCCTAGATCTGGGTTGGGCTGGGTGGAGGGTAGGTTTGGTTAAACTAGGGTTTAGAAAGCTAAGCACAGCCAGGTAGAGGGGCTCTACCTTCCAAAAATCTGCACAGGGCTCTGCTTGTCCCGGTGTGATTTCGGGACATTTTTCAGAATCCGTCTTAAAACTGATTAAAGGAAAATACAGCTCTAATCCACAGGAGCGTCTGGGGTCACAATGTACATACACAGGCACAAGAACACAAACACACACACACACACACACACATGCTCGCATGTATGCACACACACACACACACACACACACACACACACACACACACACACACACACACACACACACACACACACACACACACACACACACACACACACACACACACACACACACACACACACACACACACACACACACACACACACACACACACACACACACATCTCTGTAGGCCATGTGTAACCTAATTCTGTTGTGTTTCCTTCAGCAGCGAGGCCCAGCGGAGTCCAGGAGAGGTTAAGGCAACACAGCCGGTGTGAAAACACACAGGGGAGGTGTGCAGCCTGAAACCAGACACATGCACAATCACACACACACACACACACTGTTTTAATTAAGTAAGAGAGAGAGAGTTAGCTCGGTGAGTGCATGTGCGTGTGTGTGTGGTTGTGTGTTTGTTTTCGTGAAACAGTATTCCTTCAGGTTAGTTAGTTAACCCTGTGTTAGGAGAGGTCAGAAGAGAATCACTGTTACAAAGCAGACATGACCCCCTCTGTTGGTCTATAGTCTCCTCAGTGGCACAAGAGATCATAGGTTGAGGTTATGAACTTTTAGGATGAATAAAACTATTGTAGAGACTTTTTAATTAAGTTAAAGGAAATCCCACTATTAACATATAATTTGTCCGTAAATATTGGGTAATTACTACATGAAATACGTTTTACCTTACATTTTACTAATTTCAAATTATTCCTGGGGGCCGGGCAATCACAGTGCACAAATAATGTTTATAGAATATTAATAGAAAAACTATATACTTCAGAATATTTGAATAAGACATGAGAGTAAGAATAATACAATAGGAGAATAATGTGTATGATTGATGCCCCTGGTGTAGCTGGTTGAAATCAGACGGTGTCCTCTCTCTCCAGATCAGTGATATAAGGAAGCTTTCTGAGCCACAGACACACAAGGAAGGACGGGAGTGACACAAGCACTACCACTAAATTATTTAACTGGTTTAAATGGCATCCGGGAGGGGAGCAGAGAGGAGGAGGGGAGGTGGGGGAGAGCGGATATAGGGATATAAGAGGTTTTCTCTATGAGGCCAAGAGACAACATTTTAAAGTTTCATTAAATTAAAGACACAATCTATAATTTCAACAGCCTGACCCTGTTTGGTAAACTGAGGGATGGTGCTGGGGAAATTAATATACAAAATTAGTAATTGGTATAAAATCATAAATTGAAATGACCATTGAACAGCAAATTACAGATTGTGATATTAATGAAGTCATCAGGTTAAGAAACCTATGTTTGTGCATGAGTCACAGGTCACTGTAGAGCCCTGCTAAAACCAGAGATTTGCAAGTCTCCCCATCTACCTGTAAACCTGACTCAATACTGCCCTCTTTCTGTGGACATGGGAAACACACTCTGCTTTAATCACAGCGACTCCATCCTTTTCTAATCTGAAAATAATAGCTCGTTTTCATGCAACACAAAAAAGGCATGAAATGTACATGAGTCACCTTACTACTTAATCAATATATGCATAAAAATATATTAAAAAGAACGACACTGCATGCTCATAGTGGAAATGTCTGCACTCACTATACTGTAAGTCACACTGGATAAGCCTCTGCAAAGTGGTATATATTAATATGACACACTTTCAAACAGTGAATGGATGTAGATAATGAGTCTGTGAACCGTGTTGCAACTGTGGTCCTGACTAGGTAATGAGTGTGTGAAATAGCCAAGCTGTGCTGCTCTGTCTCCAGGGCTGCCATGTTACAGAGTGGAAGGTCTGCTTCTCCCCTTGACAGGTGTGGAGAGTACATGACAGCACCTCGAAACACCTCAGGAGTTACCAGACACACACACACACACACACACACACACACACACACACACACACACACACACACACACACACACACACACACACACACACACACACACACACACACACACACACACACACACACACACACACACACACACACAGATCACACACATCACACACATCACCTTGAAACACCTCAGGAGTTACCACACACACACGCACGCACACACTCACACGCGACACAAAGCGCCTTGAAACACCTCAGGAGTTTCTCTCCTTATTTTTCTCACATCAATTTATTTGACAGTGCTTAGGAAGGTGGAAGGAGACAGTGTATTTCCTACTGGTGAAGGATGAACAAGTTTGTCCAAACCTGTCACTTCCTGCCCTGACTGAGGTAGATATACTGCAACTGTTAGAACAAGAGCAAAAAGGCTCATTCTATTGGAGTGGATTACGTCATCTCTGTTATTCTTTGCTTACTTATATCTAACTCATATTTATCTGCAGTTTAATTAAGCCTGCAAGTGAGGAAAGATAGAGAGAGAGAGAGAGCGAAAGAGAGGAGGGGAGACGGGAAGAGAGGAGAGGATATAGAGAGAGAAAGAGATGATGGGAGAGGGGAGGAGAGGAGAGAGAGAAAGAGAGGAGGGGAGAGGGGAGGAGAGGAGAGAGAGAGAGAAAGAAAGGAGGGGAGACGGGAGGAGAGGAGAGAGAGAGGAGAGAGAGAAAGAGAGGAGGGGAGAGGGGAGGAGAGGAGATAGAAAGAGAGGAGGGGAGAGGGGAGGATAGAGAGTGGGGAGAGGTGAGGAGAGGAGAGGAGAGAGAGAAAGAGGAGAGGGGAGGAGAGAGAAAGAGTGAAGGGGAGAGGGGAGGAGAGGGGAGGAAAGGGGAGGAGAGGAGAGGAGAGAGAAAGAGAGGAGAGGAGAGGAGAGAGAGAAGGGGAGAGGGGAGGAGACGAGCAAGAGAAAGAGGAGAGGAGAGGAGAGGAGAGGAGAGGAGAGGAGAGGAGAGGAGAGGAGAGGAGAGGAGAGGAGAGGAGAGGAGAGGGTGCAGAGAGAAAGGTAGGAAACATAGGGAGAGAGATACAGAGGGCATACAGAGAGAGCAGTCATTGAAGTGAGAACAGGGTGGAAGCAAGCCAAGCCCTCGAGGCTGGCCTCATATACTGCCAACTCTCAGACAGATAGATAGACTGCTGTGGGGACTGTTAAACACTGTTAAAGACAATGTTACTAGCCACTCGAACAATCTGTCACAATGCACCTTTTCTATTCCTCAGAACTCTCCTAAGTGGTATTTCACACTGGCATTAAGGACCACATCAGCCCAATCCCTTCTCACAGTAATTCGGGAGACTGTATGCTTCCTCTACTAATTAGTAACCCTTTGGTTCTTGACTGGTTCCTGGCGAAAGGTTGCTGAAGCACTATATAGGGAAAGTATATACAGGGTTATATAGGGAAAGTATATACAGGGTTATATAGGGAAAGTATATACAGGGTTATATAGGGAAAGTATATACAGGGTTATATAGGGAAAGTATATACAGGGTTATATAAGGAAGGTATATACAGGGTTATATAGGGAAAGTATATACAGAGTTATATAGGGAAAGTATATACAGGGTTATATAGGGAAAGTATATACAGGGTTATATAGGGAAAAGTATATACAGGGTTATATAGGGAAAAGTATATAGAGGGTTATATAGGGAAAATATATACAGGGTTATATAGGGAAAGTATATACAGAGTTATATAGGGAAAGTATATATAGGGTTATATAGGGAAAAGTATATACAGGGTTATATAGGGAAAGTATATACAGAGTCATATAGGGAAAATATATATACAGAGTTATATAGGGAAAATATATACAGGGTTATATAGGGAAAGTATATACAGAGTTATATAGGGAAAGTATATACAGGGTTATATAGGGAAAGTATATACAGAGTTATATAGGGAAAGTATATACAGAGTTATATAGGGAAATTATACACAGGGTTATATAGGGAAAGTATATACAGAGTTATATAGGGAAAGTATATATAGGGTTATATAGGGAAAAGTATATACAGGGTTATATAGGGAAAGTATATACAGAGTTATATAGGGAAAGTATATACAGAGTTATATAGGGAAAATATATACAGGGTTATATAGGGAAAGTATATACAGAGTTATATAGGGAAAGTATATACAGGGTTATATAGGGAAAGTATATACAGGGTTATATAGGGAAAGTATATACAGAGTTATAGAGGGAAAGTATATACAGAGTTATATAGGGAAAGTATATACAGAGTTATATAGGGAAAGTATATACAGGGTTATATAGGGAAAGTATATACAGAGTTATATAGGGAAAGTATATACAGAGTTATATAGGGAAAGTATATACAGAGTTATATAGGGAAAAGTATATACAGGGTTATATAGGGAAAGTATATACAGGGTTATATAGGGAAAGTATATACAGGGTTATATAGGGAAAGTATATACAGAGTTATATAGGGAAAGTATATACAGGGTTATATAGGGAAAGTATATACAGGGTTATATAGGGAAAGTATATACAGGGTTATATAGGGAAAGTATATGCAGGGTTATATAGGGAAAGTATATACAGGGTTATATAGGGAAAGTATATACAGAGTTATATAGGGAAAGTATATACAGGGTTATATAGGGAAAAGTATATGCAGGGTTATATAGGGAAAAGTATATACAGAGTTATATAGGGAAAAGTATATACAGGGTTATATAGGGAAAAGTATATACAGGGTTATATAGGGAAAAGTATATACAGGGTTATATAGGGAAAATTATACACAGGGTTATATAGGGAAAAGTATATACAGGGTTATATAGGGAAAAGTATATACAGGGTTATATAGGGAAAAGTATATACAGGGTTATATAGGGAAAAGTATATACAGGGTTATATAGGGAAAGTATATACAGGGTTATATATTGAAAAGTATATACAGAATTATATAGGGAAAAGTATATACAAGGTTATATAGGGAAAAGTATATTCCGGGTTATATAGCGAAAGTATACACAGGGTTATATAGGGAAAAGTATATACAGGGTTATATAGTGAAAAGTATATACAGGGTTATATAGGGAAAAGTATATACAGGGTTATATAGGGAAAGTATATACAGGGTTATATAGGGGAAAGTATATACATGGTTATATAGGGAAAAGTATATACAGGGTTATATAGGGAAAGTATATACAGGGTTATATAGGGAAAAGTATATACAGGGTCATATAGGGAAAGTATATACAGGGTTATATAGGGAAAGTATATACAGGGTTATATAGGGAAAAGTATATACAGGGTCATATAGGGAAAGTATATACAGGGTTATATAGGGAAATTATATACAGGGTTATATAGGGAAAAGTATACACAGGGTTATATAGAGAAAGGTATATACAGGGTTATATAGGGAAAAGTATATACAGGGTTATATAGGGAAAGTATATATAGGGTTATATAGGGAAAATAATATACATGGTTATATAGGGAAAGTATATACAGGGTTATAGAGGGAAAAGTTTACACAGAGTTATATAGGGAAAAGTATATAATGGGTTATATAGGGGAAAGTATATACAGGGTTATATAGGGAAAAGTATATACATGGTTATATAGGGAAAATTATACACAGGGTTATATAGGGAAAAGTATATACAGGGTCATATAGGGAAAAGTATATACAGGGTTATATAGGGAAAAGTATATACAGGGTTATATAGGGAAAATTATACACAGGGTTATATAGGGAAAAGTATATACATGGTTATATAGGGAAAATTATACACAGGGTTATATAGGGAAAAGTATATACAGGGTTATGTAGGGAAAAGTATTTACAGGGTTATATAGGGAAAATTATACACAGGGTTATATAGGGAAAAGTATATACAGGGTTATGTAGGGGAAAGTATTTACAGGGTTATATAGGGGAAAGTATATACAGGGATATATAGGGAAAGTATATACATAGTTATTTAGGGAAAAGTATATACATAGTTATATAGGGAAAAGTATATAAAGGGTTATATAGGGAAAAGTATATACATGATTATATAGGGAAAAGTATATACATGATTATATAGGGAAAAGTATATACAGGGTTATATAGGGAAAAGTATATACAGGGTTATGTAGGGAAAAGTATTTACAGGGTTATATAGGGAAAGGTATATACAGGGTTATATAGGGAAAAGTATATAAAGGGATATATAGGGAAAGTATATACAGAGTTATATAGGGAAAAGTATATACATGATTATATAGGGAAAAGTATATACATGATTATATAGGGAAAAGTATATACATGGTTATATAGGGAAAATTATACACAGGGTTATATAGGGAAAAGTATATACAGGGTTATGTAGGGAAAAGTATTTACAGGGTTATATAGGGAAAATTATACACAGGGTTATATAGGGAAAAGTATATACATGGTTATATAGGGATAATTATACACAGGGTTATATAGGGAAAAGTATATACAGGGTTATGTAGGGGAAAGTATTTACAGGGTTATATAGGGGAAAGTATATACAGGGATATATAGGGAAAGTATATACATAGTTATTTAGGGAAAAGTATATACATAGTTATATAGGGAAAAGTATATAAAGGGTTATATAGGGAAAAGTATATACATGATTATATAGGGAAAAGTATATACATGATTATATAGGGAAAAGTATATACAGGGTTATATAGGGAAAAGTATATACAGGGTTATGTAGGGAAAAGTATTTACAGGGTTATATAGGGAGAATTATACACAGGGTTATATAGGGAAAAGTATATAAAGGGATATATAGGGAAAGTATATACAGAGTTATATAGGGAAAAGTATATACAGGGTTATATAGGGAACGGAGGCAGTAAGTGCCCCAACTATCTATAGTGTTCTTAATTGTATCAGTATCAATGCTCTCAGCTTGAATAGAGCTTCATTTAGTCTTTGGTATTATACCACTGGCTCTTTGGTGTGTTTAAATCCCTATTAAAGAGACAGATTATGGGGGGATTTGTCTTTGATACCCCTGTCCTGCTGCTCTTTTCTGTCCTGGCATCCCCCTCTCTCTCTTTTCAAACCTGGCATCCCCCTCTCTCTGTTGTCATTCCTGGCATCCCCCTCTCCTTCTTTTCTGTCCTGGCATCTCCCCCTCTCTCTTTTCTGTCCTGGCATCTCCCTCTCTCTCTTTTCTGTCCTGGCATCTCCCTCGCACTCTTTTCTGTCCTGGCATCTCCCTCTCTGTCTTTTCTGTCCTGGCATCCCCCTCTCTCTCTTTTCTGTCCTGGCATCTCCCTCTCTCTCTTTTCAATCCAGGCATCCCACCTCTCTGTTTTCTATTCTGGAATCCCACCTCTCTGTTTCTGAGGAAGAGGAGGAGATGATGATGATGGAGGAGGGTAAAGGTGAGGGATGCTCTATTTACAGCCAACATCGGACAATTGGTGCGTCCTCCATGCCCATCCCCCCATCACCACTCATAGTTTCCCACACACATCCGCCTGTGATATCCACATGTCTCAGGACCTCTGGTCATCTGAATAGATTATTTAAAGGCCACCAGTGGATGAGAGAGAACTAGGCCCCACAGCCTGGGCCTCGTGTACAGACCTATCCCCTTTAGAGGCACCATGTGGGGGGCTAACTCCCTGCCGCTCCCTCCTGCTCCCCTGATCCCTCCTCACCATGCTGAGATAATCAGGCTTATGTAAAGACAACGTTGCTCTTTTGACAGTCATCAGCCCTTCAGTGATCCAATCAACCCAAATCATCCATTGTCCTCCCTCAAAATGGCTCCAATCCTCTGTCTGTGTGTGTGTGTATGTGTGTGTGAGAGAGACAGAGAGAGCGAGAGAGAGAGACAGAGACAGAGAGAGCGAGAGAGAGAGAGAGAGAGAGAGAGAGAGAGAGAGAGAGAGAGAGAGAGAGAGAGAGAGAGAGAGAGAGAGAGAGAGAGAGAGAGAGAGAGAGAGAGAGAGAGAGAGAGAGGGGATCCTCTTTGTGCTGTCAATCAAAGCTGGCATTCTTCCTCCTGTTGCCATGAGCCAGGGGTTATAGGTCGTGAAAACAGTGAGAGTGAGCTGACTGAGGGAGAATTGAGGGGTTTCACAGTGGCAGCCACATTCGAGGGGCAACACAGGGGGTAAATGTAGACAAGTTAGAAGTCTATAGGCCTGCTGAGAGGGGCAGGAGAGAGAGATGGAGAGAGTGGGAGAAGGGCAGGAGAGAGATGGAGAGAGTGGGAGAGGGGCAGGGGAGAGATGGAGAGAGCGGGAGAGGGGCAGGAGAGAGAGATGGAGAGAGTGGGAGAGGGGCAGGGCAGAGAGATGGAGAGAGTGGGAGAGGGGCAGGGCAGAGAGATGGAGAGAGTGGGAGAGGGGCAGGGGAGAGATGGAGAGAGTGGTAGAGGGGCAGGAGAGAGATGGAGAGAGTGGGAGAAGGGCAGGAGAGAGATGGAGAGAGTGGGAGAGGGGCAGGGGAGAGATGGAGAGAGTGGGAGAGGGGCAGGAGAGAGAGATGGAGAGAGTGGGAGAGGGGCAGGGCAGAGAGATGGAGAGAGTGGGAGAGGGGGAGGGGAGAGAGATGGAGAGAGTGGGAGAGGGGCAGGGGAGGGAGATGGAGAGAGTGGGAGAGGGGCAGGGGAGAGAGATGGAGATAGAGGGAGAGGGGCAGGAGAGAGGTGGAGAGAGTGGGAGAGGGGCAGGGGAGAGATGGAGAGAGTGGGAGAGGGGCAGGGGAGAGAGATGGAGAGAGTGGGAGAGGGGCAGGAGAGAAAGATGGAGAGAGAGGGAGAGGGGCAGGGGAGGATAACAAGAAAGAGAAAGACAGAGAAGGGCAAGGAGACAGAGAAGGAGGGCCAGGGAACAATAAAGATTGAGAAAGAGAAAGGCAGGAGGAAAATGGAGAGAGGAAGAGAGAGGAGCAGGTGAAGAGAAAGACAGGGACAATGCTAGATTAATAGAGATAAAGAGAGGTTGAGGGAAAGGCCGTATTTGATAACCAAACAGGCTTAGGACAGTTTGACCCTGAGGTCCCTGGGAAAGAGACCTGGCACATTGTCTAACTCTGAGTGGAGAAAGGATATAGTATAGTTTACATTGAAGTTAAAGATTATGCACAGTGCAACTTGACTACAATGTCCCCCTTCTGATATGTAAAATATCAGTGTTGATCAGTTAGAAGCTGAAGCTATGAAGAAAGTAAATGAACCAATGCTTCAATTCCTTGTAGGCCAAGGAAGTATGATCTCACTATACACGCTTACACTTTTTTCATTCATTTATCATTTTCTTCCAAATGAAAGCAAAGAAAGAACTACATTATCAGTAGAGGATATGTAGGACATTTAAACTACCAGAGAATAAACAAGCCTGGGTTAAATCCACTGTTGTGATGTTATCAAAATAATATATTCATGTAGCCAATGTAGGCCTGTAAGTAAATGTTTGTCCATGGTGAGATATTATTCTTCCATAGAGATGATCTATATTAAAACTATTAACATAGAGATAGGTGTACAAAAGAGCTGACCAGAGTCTCCCAATGAAACTCATGTTAAAATTCATGTAATTCAACAGCCATGCTATGTAATAACAGTTTACTAAGTGCTGCTTATAGCTGAATTCTATTCTCTCTTCTTGTTTGGTGTTTTATTGTCACGTTGCAGCTGTGGAAGACTGTTGCGGTTCCGATCTCCAAACATCGTCAGGACCCTGAAGTTGTAGAATTTAACATAGAGCGAAAATAGACATAACAAAACGGTGAATAGGACTGAAGTAATAAATCGCCTCTCTTTTTCTCTCGTCTATTCAGTGTGGTAATCTGAGGGAAAATGTATGAAAAAGAGATTACGTCGTTGAGTTCATGGTTGAGTGTTCGCGTCGCTGGGTCTATTCAGACATTTTACTACAGTGTTTATCCTCCTATAGTGTCTCATAGCAGAGCTGCTTAACTACAGAATTAGAAAGAATAGAACACCCATTCACGTTCCCCATTCAAAATTCACATCTCTCAGTTCCGTGCCTCTCTCAATGTTCAACATGTCTTTCAACGGAATACAAACCCTGTGGTTTTTAGAGCTGTATCCATTCTACACATTCTAACGCTATATGCATAGCTTACAAATGTGTCAAGACTGAAAGTGGAGATATACACTGGGTCTTTGTTTGCTAAAGCAACAGCACAATCTTCAGATGGACCTCTATGGGTAGCAATGAATCTCATCAGTCCTCATTCCTCATCTATCATTAGATTACAGTTATAGACACATACACACACACGCACACACACACACGCACACACACACACACACAGGGAGAGAGGGAGAGAGAGAGATTGTAATGTGAACCCTAAATCATCTAAGTTAATAGAGCCTAATGGACAGAAACTCTGTCCAACTTGTGTCTCTGTGCCGTCCTCCCTCACTCTTAGATCTCATAAACAGTTGGCAGGGATCCCCACTGTCATAAATGCACACACATGCACACACACACACACACACACACACACACACACACACACACACACACACACACACACACACACACACACACACAAACACACACACACACACACACACACACACACACACACACACACACACACAGTTGGCAGATATCTGGTTTCCCACTGTCACAGATGCTTAGATTTTTGTCCATCCGTGATCAGATAGGACTGGAAATAGAACACCACCAAAGTCCCACAGGAAAAATCTCCCAGCATTACAGCTCTTCTTACTCTACATGGAGAGCTCTTTAAATATGCACTTAATGGGCTGCTGTCCCTCCCAACCCCAGAGACCAACCCAACACTGACTGGTAGATGGCCGTGTTAGGCACTAGATTACCATGGAGCTAGCAGGCTGTCATCCTTTTCACTTAGTCAATGTTGTAGTTCCATACATGTCCAGAGGATGGCGTCTGACTCCGGAGAGTGTAGGAGAGAGAACTAGCAGAAAAGAAAATACTCCTATTCACTTCTAACTGCTCACTGGTCTGGTGTTACTTAACGGTTAAGAGTGGAACTTACAACTAGTAATGGATAGAGAGAAAGATAGAACTAGGATTAGAAATGACTAAGAAAAAGAAAGGGAGCAACAGAAACACAAACACATACACACACGCACACGCACACGCACACGCACACACACACACACACACACGCGCGCACGCACGCACGCACACACACACACACACACACACACACACAAGGTTTACCCAGTGTAAATGGTGGAGGAGCAGCAGATGAAAGTGTTTTTATTATTATTATTAAATTATTTTTATTGGCCCATCTACCCCTCTTAGGGGAAAAAATTAACTTTGTTTTCCATTTTTGTTTTTACAGCTTATTTGTTACATATACATTTCACACACATTACTTTTATGCACAGTAGTCACATAACAAAGATGTGATTTTTTTAGATGCACATTACATTTTGGATATATAGTGCTCAGACATCTCCAGTATACATTATATATAGTGTTTTCAGTAATAACTATTACCGATCATGAGCTTTAATCCCACTCCTCAACTTCTCTCAGCCCATCCCACCTATCTCCGTAGACCACCCCCTTTTGATTTCCATGCGCTATAGATTTTTCAACTGTGCTGTGATGTCTTACATTAATTTTGAACCTTTATAATCGCATAGTATACACAGATTGTAAGTTAAAGATGAGTATTTTTTACAAGAATATTTGTATATTGTTGATTGATTGACTATGGCTTTCCACATCGCCCAATACTGCTGATTGTAAGGTTAATTTTAAATGTATGTTGTGATTTTTCAACCATTCCTGAACCTGTGACCAGGTTCAATACCAGAATAAATTGGGGGCAATAACAGAATAAATTATGTAATGATTCTGTATCTTCGCAGCAAAATCTACAGAGGTGAGATTGTTGTATGCCCCATATATACAGCATTCTGTTGGTGGCAAGAATATTGTATAATACGTTTAATTGAAAAACTCAAAGTATTGAATCAAGTGTTGTTTTGTGTATCAGTTCATACACTATTTGCCATGGAATCGTTACATTGAAAATCTCTTCCCAGGTTTAAGTGTTAGCAGCAGTATGATGGTCTGTATTGGCCCCTGGGGACATAGGGGTGAATAATGTATAGCATGGAGAGAGGAGGAGAGGAGAGGAGGAAAGGGAGAGGAGGAGATGGAGAGAAGGAGAAGGTAATGAAGCAGAAGTAATGCAGAGGAATACAGCTAGTCTCTCAGGGATCAGAAAGCATACACACTTTAAACAGCTCTCTCTATACCTCTGTCTATTCATCTACCTCTCTCTCTCCCTTTTTCTTTATCTATCTACCTCTCTAGCTACCTTTCTTTCTCCATCTAAATAATTGTCCTATCTCTCTTCAATCTCTGTCTCTCTGTCCTCTCTGTCTCTCTCTCTCTCTTCCCTCTGCTCCACTCTCCCTCCTGCTTCCTGTCTCTGTCTGTCTCTCTCTTCCCTCTGCTCCACTCTCCCTCCTGCTTCCTGTCTCTGTCTCTCTCTCTTCACTCTGCTCCACTCTCCCCCCTGCTTCCTGTCTCTGTCTCTCTCTCTCTTCACTCTGCTCCACTCTCCCTCCTGCTTCCTGTCTCCGTCTCTCTCTCTGTCTTCCCTCTGCTCCACTGTCCCTCCTGCTTCCTGTCTATGTCTCTCTCTTCCCTCTGCTCCAATCTCCCTCCTGCTTCCTGTCTCTGTCTCTCTCTCTCTCTTCACTCTACTCCACTTCCCCTCCTGTCTCTGTCTCTCTCTCTCTCTTCCCTCTGCTCCACTCTCCCTCCTGCTTCCTGTCTCTGTCTCTCTCTCTCTCTTCCCTCTGCTCCACTCTCCCTCCTGCTTCCTGTCTCTGTCTCTCGCTCTCTCTTCTCTCTACTCCACTCTCCCTCCTGCTTCCTGTCTCTGTCTCTCTCTCTCTCTTCCCTCTGCTCCAATCTCCCTCCTGCTTCCTGTCTCTGTCTCTCGCTCTCTCTTCCCTCTACTCCACTCTCCCTCCTGCTTCCTGTCTCTGTCTCTCTCTCTTCCCTCTGCTCCACTCTCCCTCCTGCTTCCTGTCTATGTCTATGTCTCTCTCTTCCCTCTGCTCCATTCTCCCTCCTGCTTCCTGTCTCTTTTTTCCCCTCTTCACATCCCTCTTGTATTTTTTCTGTTGTCATCTCTCTACACTTTTCCTTGGATGGAATGTGATATAAGGCCTCTTTCGCCAATCTCTTTATCGACCCACTCTCTCTGTCCCACACACACACACACACACACACACACACACACACACACACACACACACACACACACACACACACACACACACACACACACACACACACACACACACACACACACACACACACACACTTTTACTGCCTGGTTGACCTCTGAGAGAGACCACTCAACTCAGTCCCTTCTGACCCACTCCAGACAAACTACAAGACCAGGAGATGGAGGGAAGAGGAGAGAGAGATGGGAGAGAGGAGAGGAAAGAGGGAGGGGGTAGAGGGTAAAGGAGAGATAGAGGAAGAGGGGAGCAAAGAGGAAAGAGAAAGCAGAAAAAAGTGTGGGAGAAGAGTAAACAGGGCAATGGGTAAAGGAAGGACCTATATGAAGAAGGGAGCACAGGGGAGAAAGTAAAGGTGAGAGGTAGTGGGGAGAGAGAAGAGAGAGAAAGAGAAGAGAGAGAGGTAGTGGGGAGAGAGAAGAGAGAGAAAGTAAAGGTGAGAGGTAGTGGGGAGAGAGAAGAGAGAGAAAGTAAAGGTGAGAGGTAGTGGGGAGAGAGAAGAGAGAGAAAGAGATGAGAGAGGAACAGGAGAGAGATAAAAAGGACTCAGGTTTCCCCAACATCAGTCCCACTGCACCTAAAGTGATGATGTTCCAACAACAACCCCCATCATCATTCTGTAACCACTATGTCCTGGGGGAGAACCCTTCTGTGCTCCAGTGCTTGATTGACATTCCATTTGTCCCATGAAAGGTGACTGTCTCAACCTCTACAAATAGAAATGTGTCCATATTTCTAGATTCCTGCTCTGGCTTTAGACGCTATTCCCACAAACACACGTCACTCCAATCGGATGATAGTGTTTAACTTCTGACACTGAACAGGATTATGTTATTTCTTTCTGTGCATCACAAAGTTTCCTTTTTCTAATGAAATGACAAAAGCAATGTCATTCTGTATGGAACAACAAAGAATACTTCTATCATG
>NC_092111.1:22941819-22999319 GCF_045679555.1 Salvelinus alpinus | reverse complement strand
GGCAGTATCCATATGACCGATATGGGTATGTCTACTAAACATGTTATCTGTTTCTAAATAACTTGTAATTCTTGTAAACATCAAAATATGATCTAAATAGGAGAAATAGGAATAAAGCATGCGTCATTGATGCATAGCATAGTTCCATTTACACATGCATATCTCTTGGACATATAATATGTCAAACATCAAGTACAAGGAGGAAAAAATACAATATTTGAAAACGAAGCTCCAGCACATCTTAGATCCATTAAACATAATGTGAAAAATGCAATATTTGGAAGAGTTTCTCTGTCAAATTCACCCCTATTCTGACACCACTCCCCTCACCTCCCTTCTCCCAGGTATGGGTCATCAGTGGACAGTGCCGCAGCACGGAGGAAGAACGCCACCAGGGAGACCACCAGCACTCTGAAGGCCTGGCTGCAGGAGCACCAGAAGAACCCATATCCCACCAAGGGAGAGAAGATCATGCTGGCCATCATCACCAAGATGACACTTACACAGGTAACAACTGGCTCAGTGTTTGGGGATGAATATGTTAGTTGGAGCTCTTCTGAACTTATCATGTGTTACAGTACATGCACGATCGAGGAGTACTAGGCACTGGTTAATCACAGAAGAAGATTACATCCCACAGAAATGTGTCTTCTGCTTTATCCTAAAGCCTCCTAAAGACCCAAATACACATACATACGATGCCCCTGGAGCAGGTTTAGGGGTTAAGTGCCGTGCTCAGGGCCACAACAGTAGGCTTGGGAATTTATCAAATATGTAATGATTTATTAATGTGTTTGCTCATTCAGGTGTCCACGTGGTTTGCCAATGCACGGCGGAGGTTGAAGAAGGAGAACAAAGTCACATGGTCACCACGAGCCAATAAAAGCTCTGATGAGAGGGGCTGTGAAGATGACAGTGATGGTGTGGAGGGATTGCAAGAGGAGGAGCCAATCAAACGCGAGATAGATGTTGATGGTGAGTGCATGTGTACCATAGATTTATATCATTAACTAGACGAACCCATTAACATGCTACCCGCTCTCACAGTCAACTCAGAATTAGATGTTCATCCATGTTTCTCAAACTTGAAATTTGGAAGTTGTTCCAAATGTCAAATTTCGAAGTGTTTATGGTTAAGTTCAGGCAGTAACTCCAAATTCTTAAAGTGAGGCATTAACTCTGAATGGTTAAGGTAATGGTTAAGGTATCGCTGGATTCAAACTTGCAACCTTTGGAATCAGAGGCAGATGCTTACTGTTTCCCCTAGTGGATGGTTTCCATGTAATTTCCCGACATCCTCAGACATGGATGGATGTCGAATACTGACTGGTATCACGAGTGACCTGGCTGTTAAAATGGCTTCCCATTAATTTATATGGAAGTTGCTTTCTATCCGTCCTGTCAAATTTGTGATTGTTATAACATCTATGTATTTTTTGGTTGTAGACTCTGTAACGGGGAGGTGTGTGGACCTAAAACAGAGTGACCTGGAGGACTTTGATCTGCTGGAGTCAGATGGTTCTGACTGCAACCCTAAACACCGGTTTCACACCAAAGACACCCCAGTACACACACCACCGGACCAGCGCCACCACCCCAAAGACCCTTCCAACAGTCCACTCACACATACCCCAGACACACTCCGACACGGGAATGAACGGTTGCCACAGTCAGCAGATTGCCTCAAAAACACACCAGACCACGACCGAACAACCAACTCATTCTACACTGAACGGGACCTGCGAAGTACAGAGAGCAGCAAACCTAACATCTGGTCCACTGCACAAACTGCTACTATCCAACCTGAGTTCCCTCCATGCATGCACACAGCCACCCCCAGCGAGTCCCTCTCCCCAGGGGGGTATCCGACTGAAGTACCCCACCTGAAGGTGAGGGCGGCTGAGCAGCAGGACTCGCCGGTCGCTACTCTGAGAGATTGGGTGGACGGGGTCTTCCACGACCCGCTGTTCAGACAGAGTTCCTTTAAACCTGTGCTGTCCAAGTCAGCCATGGACAGGGTGTGGATTGGGTTAAATGGATAGGCGATGGAAGGCAGAACTCTGTTGAACATGTTACCTCGTCTCTGCAGTATGTATCGACTTCCTTAGAGAGACATACAGAGACTGCTATCCTCTCACCATTTGAATTAACTCAACCTGAGCAGAAGGCTATCTGAACTCCTTATGATACTACATGCTTCCATGCCTTTTTTTGTTTTAGAAAAATGTCAATACATTAATGCACATAAACGTCAGTATAATGACTTTATAATGTCAAACATCAGAACAATGACGTTTTGCATAAATATCAAATTCAGACTACTTTCACTTTAAATGCATTTTTAAATGAGTGGAAAAAAGAGGGATTCAATCCCTTTGGACACTAAGAAAAGCAAAGTAGTAGCCTAACTATTCTCCCAGTAAAATGATCCCCACATTCAACAGATTAGAAAGTTCTGGATTGTTGAATCACTAAAACACACTGATAATATGTTGTTTTATGATCTGGGAAGTGGGGACACAGAGTATCCTAGTGGCTTACACCTTTTCCAGACCTGTTATAATAACCTGAAGCATGACAGCACAATGTTTCCTCTTAAACCAAGTAGTGCATAATATACAGTATGTTTTGCTTATGATCACATCTGATAGACATATTTCACACTTCTTGCACTAAAGTCCAATTGCAGTTGTTGAGTCACGGAAATAAACACTTTTTTTTTGCAGAAAGATGTTCTCTGTTGAGTGTGATTTCTCCTTGCGTTCGCTCTCCATGGTGCTGAAACAGGGTGCGTTGTTGACCAGCCTATAGCCTACGTTTTGCAAATGCAACTATCTTACATTTGTTATTAAGGCAAAATTGAAAGGATTAACCTTTATGGGTGCCTTGTGTTCGCTCTCCATGGTGCTGAAATTGTGTCGAGTAAACCAACATCTACTAAATCACATGCGCATATATCAGAGCCTAGTAATGACATTAAATATATATATATATATATATTTATATTTATATATATATATATATGTATATAATAATAACCATATTATTACCTATTATATTTCTAGGTTTATTTTACATTTTGTATTGAACTTTCAATTTCCTCCAAGACTAAATATTTTGCACATATAGTTCCTCAATTAATGCACCTTGGAGTGCGAGAGAGAGTGTAGGATATTTCTCCCTCATTTATGTGTGTGTGTGTGTGTGTGTGTGTGTGTGTGTGTGTGTGTGTGTGTGTGTGTGTGTGTGTGTGTGTGTGTGTGTGTGTGTGTGTGTGTGTGTGTGTGTGTGTGTAAAAGGCGGCAAGCTGGGCATCGTTGAGCCGTGACTAATTCCAACACAGAGGACAGGGCTGCTAAATTGTTAAATCGATGCCACTTCCACAGCGGGCCCAGATATAGCAGCAATCAGCGATGCGTCTCTTTTCATTAGGCGGCTTTTGACTGCATCAACCTGGGACCATGAGCTGCGCATCCACCGCTCTCTAAACGGGTCATGATAAAATATACTCCATTATAGAATATACTCCATTAGCGAAGAGTTGAGCTCCTTAACACACTTCTTAATCTAATAGCTTTATCTCCACTGACTTCATGCAATATCTTCTTATTATCCCACTGAAGGGATAGGAGTAGCCTAGGCCTAACATTTTAAGAGATCCATGACATGATGCCATTCAACCCGAGGGTTGAGTGAGACTTTTCAACAGTTTGAATAATACATGGCATGAGAGGAATCGAATGGATGAATAATATTGATACAAATCAGTTAAAATTCGATCTGGTAAACATCTTGTAAATATATATAGTAAAGGCCTACATCATGGACTTCTTTTGATTCTTTGAATTACCCCACCCATCATATAATTATCACTTTATAAGATGCTTCATTAATGTCGTTGCATCAAACCAAATTAGTAAGATATAACATTATAGACCTAGAGCAATAGCTTTCCCACCCTAAAATCCTACAATATCAACAAAACCTTAAGTTGTCAAAAACAATAAATTATTCAACATAACTTCACGAATTTTAGGCTTCCTAAAATGTTCCATAAACACTTCCTAAATAAGAGTTGAAGAACAATTATGGGGTCCAGGATGGATAAACTACTTTTCCCTCTCTCTTCCTTTCTCCTGCGTTTTCGGTTTAGGAAAGATAATAAAGTATTCAACAGAGCCGAGATCTTCCGAGGCCTTGTATGGAATTAACCATTTCAGTCTAAATAATTCAAGAAGTATTCAACCGAGAATTCCATTCTTTTTCTGTTTCATAAATAAATTAGATTTAAGATGATAAATAATGACATCTGGCTCTTCCTGTAAAGTTTACTTTCTTGAGCACGATGAATGGAGCCATAATATAACAAACAATCCTCTAGTCTTATTCACAGAGAGCTAACTAAGGATTATAAAAGTGGTATGGTGATTAGACTATACAATAGACAATCTCTGAAATGTTGCTCTAGGCTATCATTCCATTTTATTCAATTGCAATTTGTGAGATGATAAACTCCCAACCCCGAATGAGAACTCTACAATGAGCCAAAGCACACAATAATACGCATATATCGAAAGGTTCAAAATTAACCACCCCCAAAGTTCAGTGTGCTTATATCATCCATGCCGTTTAGCTCTGAGGTGAGAGGAGATGTGAGGGCAAAGATATGAAGCGATGGGAGGAGAGAGGGAGAATGCGCTTAACGGGACTGGAGTACCTGTTTGCACCCTCATCTGCTGCGGGGACAGGGGCCCCAAGTACTGGAGAGCACTAGCCTATCTTGCAGAGCACTGCACTGCTGAGTGGCAACTTGAAGGTTTTCTCACTATGGGTTATGTTCAATACTGCATTGGTTCCATGTCTCTGTCTGTCCAGTTGAGATGTGAATCCGTTCTCCAACCTCTCTTTGTCCTTTCTCCCTCTTTACCCTTCTCTGACATCCTCTGTCTTTCCTTCCATTCCTTTCTCCTCTCCTCCTCCTCTCTTACAGTACCTCTACTCTTGCTAAATTCTCTCATCCTTTCGCGCCTCTCTCCTTCCTCTCTGTCATCTCCTCCTCTCCTCTCACCCTTTCTTCTACCCCCTCCTCTCCCCCTTCAATTCCCCCCTCATCAACTTCAACCATAGACACAGTCTAGACACACAAACAATATATCCCACCCTGCCTCTCGTCTCTCCCTCTCTCTCTCTCTCTCTCTCTCTCTCTCTCTCTCTCTCTCGCTCTCTCTCACTTCTCTCACACGACACCATGCTCTGTGGGCCAGATAATGCAATTAAGCCATAGTGTGTTTAATGCCCCAGTCTAGTAGAGCAGCAGAGACAGGTCGGACCTGATGTTAGCTTGTCTGTTTCACACCAGTAAATAAAACAGCCCACCCACTGCACACCCTGTGGGGACGGATCATGCAAACATTTATAGGCAAGCATCTGTCAAATGCCTGAGCAGTGCATGTCTTTCTTTCAACATAAAGTCTGCCTTTACATTTAGATTTTTGTAAGTGGTGGAACTGTAGAAATATAATTACGTGAACAGGCAAAGCCCTTCAGATGACAGCAATTTCACAGGTATACAGCGCCTTCAAAAAGTATTCAAACCCCTTTACTTTTTCCACATTTTGTTATGTTACAGCCTTATTCTAAAACGGATTAAATAATCCCCCCCCCTCACCAATCAACACACAATACCGTATAATGACAAAGCAAAAACAGTTTGTAGAAATTTTAGCAAATATTGTTTTTGTTGTTTAATATTACGTTTACATAAGTATTCATACCCTTTACTCAGTAATTTGTTGCAGCACCTTTGTCAGCGATTACAGCATCGATTCTACTTGGGTATGACATTACAAACTTGGCACACCTGTATTTGGGGAGTTTCTCCCATTCTTCTCTGCAGATCCTCTCAAGCTCTGTCAGGTTGGATGGGGAGTGTTGCTGCACAGCTATTTTCAGGCTTCTCCAGAGATGTTCGATCAGGTTCAAGTCCGGGCTCTGGCTGGGCCACTCAAGGACATTCAGAGACTTGTCCCGAAGCCACTCCTGCCTTGTCTTGCCTGTGTGCTTAGGGTCGTTGTCCTGTTGGAAGGTGAACCTTCACCCCAGTCTGAGGACCTGAGCACTCTGGAGCAGGTTTTCATCAAGGATCTCTCTGTACTTTTCTCCATTCATCTTTCCCTCCATCCTGATTCGTCTCCCAGTTCCTGCCCCTGAAAAACATCCCCACAGCATGATGCTGCCACCACCATGCTTCACCGTAGGGATGATGCCAGGTTTCTTCCAGACGTGACACTTGGCATTCAGGCCAAATAGTTCCATCTTGGTTTCATCAGACCAGAGAATCTTGTTTCTCATGGTCTGAGAGTCTTTAGGTGCCTTTTGGCAAACTCCAAGCGGGCTGTCATGTGCCTTTTACTGAGGAGTGGCTTCTGGCTGGCCACTCTACCATAAAGTCCTGATTGGTGGAGTGCTGCATAAATGGTTGTTCTTCTGGAAGGTTCTTCCATCTCCACAGAGGAACTCTAGACCTTTGTCAGTGTGACCATCGGGTTCTTGGTCACCTCCCTGACCAAGGCCCTTCTCCCTGATTGCTCAGTTTGGCCAGGCGGCCAGCTCTAGGAAGAGTCTTGGTGGTTCCAAAGTTCTTCCATTTAAAAAGGATGGAGGCCACTGTGTTCTTGGGGACCTTCAATGCTGCAGATATTTGTTGGTACCCTTCCCCAGATCTGTGCCTCGGACACAATGCTGTCTCGGAGCTCTACGAACAATTCCATGGCTTGGTCTTTGCTCTGTTATGCACTGTCAACTGTTCGGACCTCATATAGACAGGTGTGTGCCTTTCCAAATCATGTCCAAACAATTGAATTTACCACAGGTGGACTCCATATAAATAAAGTATTTCTGTTTTTTATTTTTAAAAACATTAGCAAAAATGTGTGTAGATTGCTGAGGGATTTGTTTTATTTGATCCATTTTAGAATAAGGCTGTACCGTAACAAAATGTGGAAAAAGTCAAGAGGGCTGAAGACTTTCAGAGGGCACTGTATACGGGTGGAACTATGTACAACATTCATGTATATATTGTGATCATTGTAATAGAATTTCATTCCATCTCCCACAATAAGGTGGTAGCCCTGTTTATAGTTCACCGTCAGTCTTTTCAGAATATCTAACTTGGAAGGTATGTGGAAGGGTGTTTCTGCAGACTCCAGGGGAGGAAGAAGTTCATTCCTTTAAGAGCATTCTATTGACTTCTCCTATGCTGTCTACACCTTCAGTCTAACACCTAGCCCACTCAACAGCCTCATTCACACACACACACACACACACACACACACACACACACACACACACACACACACACACACACACACACACACACACACACACACACACACACACACACACACACACACACACACACACACACACACACACACACACACTTATATGAATGCACACTCTCTCCCCCCTTCCAGATACACACCACGGCCACACCATTCTTTCCTGTGTCCTGTCACACACACACACACTCAAATCGTATGAGGCTATCAGAGTGCTGAGAGCTAACTCTCTCTCCAGACTCTGTCACGTCACCCCCCTTAGCGGAGGTGTCTGCTTCCCCCAGCTACCCTCTCTGTCCCTGGCACTAGAACATGTCACATTGTCTACATGATAAAGGTCACGTCTGTACTCTGTTACTTCAGCTGAGTAGGAGGAAGTCCCTCCAAGACAATGATCTATGGTCAGTTATGAGTTTTATACGCTTAATGGTAAAGGTTAGGATTGAAGGATGGTGAGCTGATCCTAGACCTGTGTCTATGGGCAGATTAGACCCAGAGTGACTTTAGGAAAGTGAAGGTTAGATAATTGACTAAAGTGAGAGCAGGGGTCGCTCCTTAGTAAGGCTGGAGGCTCAATAATGTGACAGATCTTAGAGGTACAATCTTTTAATGGGGCAATTAAACGGTGAGAAATTGTATTTTATGTTGAGAATGCAGTGATTATAGAGGGAAAGAGCGAGCGAGAGAGTGTGTGTGTGTGTGTGTGTGTGTGTGTGTGTGTGTGTGTGTGTGTGTGTGTGTGTGTGTGTGTGTGTGTGTGTGTGTGTGTGTGTGTGTGTGTGTGTGTGTGTGTTTGCGTGTCTGTAGAGAGGAAATTCAATGGCATTTATCCTCATTATCTTCTGCATAGAGGAATCTATTGGAGATTTTTACTAACCTGTTCTCCACACACAAAACATACCTTCACTTTCCTTTGTCTGCATATGAAACAACAGAACTTTGAAGATATTCTCAAAAATGACTCATTATTAAATAAAAGCCGGATGGAAGGATTGCTGTGTAAATCATACTCCTTCAATAACAGCATTTCCTGTCAATAACATTTCTATGCGTTTTCTCTTTCTATAAAAAAAGTGATTTGACAGCTTGCACTCATCCTAGACAGTGAAAATAAGCTTAATTGCACATCAGACTAAAATAAGTTTGACTAAAGGATTTGATCAATTCTACTTACAGATTCCTCTCAGTATTGCATCTCTATATCTATTACCTGGTCAGAGTATTTTAGAGGGATGAATAATTGAAAAAGGTGCTGTTTTATTCAACACAATTCATATGCTCAGTTTCATCTGAAGATTTCGCTCAGAGCAATGCCCCAACCAGCCAAGCACCTGCAACCTATACACACACACCTCTTAACCAGCCAGTGTGTGTCTCACTAAAACCTCCACGCCTTTCAACCTCTCAACTCCCTAACCCTGACCGAACATCCTTTCTAACAATGGCCTCCTCTTCTCTCTTTCAATCACCCATCCCTGGTCTGACTATGAATGAGTCTTACCCTCTTACCATAGCATCAAACCCTCTCTTCCTGTGTCACCAGGACCAATTATATCAGCTTGGATGCTCTCCTCCCAACCTGAGTGCCATGGTGTGGAAAACGCTGTTCCAATGGCTGCCTGCATCGCCAGACTGGGACAGGACAGGATAGCTCTAGCACTGCCTGTCTGTATCTGTAGCCCAGCCCTACTACACCCTGCCTAGGCCAATTTGGCATGCACCGGTCTATGGAGAATAAGCCTGATGAAATATATATATGATCTTCTTCAAACATGTATTGTTCCACACGGCTGTTCTCTATCAGACTGGAGCTCCCCTGACATCTTCAAGAGGTGGTAGAGGGCAGCTGACTTACAGGCTCGGAAATGTGGGAGTGAGCATGGGCGGATTGGCTGTCTGTTAATTCTGGCAAATGCCAGAAAGGCCACACCATATTTTATTAGTCTGGACTGGTCGAAACTGACAAAAAAATCTAAACTCAGCAAAAAAAGAAACGCCCTCTCACTGTCAACTGCGTTTTATTTTCAGCAAACTTAACATGTGTAAATATTTGTATGAACATAACAAGGTTCAACAACTGAGACAAAAACTGAACAAGTTTCACAGACATGTGACTAACAGAAATGGAATAATGTGTCCCTGAACAAAGGGGGGGGGGGGTCAAAATCAAAGGTAACAGTCAGTATCTGGTGTGGCCACCAGCTGCATTAAGTACTGCAGTGCATCTCCTACTCATGGACTGCACCAGATTTGTCAGTTCTTGCTGTGTGATGTTACCCCACTCTTCCACCAAGGCACCTGCAAGCTCCCGGACATTTCTGGGGGGAATGGCTCTAGCCCTCACCCTCCGATCCAACAGGTCCCAGACCTGCTCAATGGGATTGAGATCCGGGCTCTTCGCTGGCCATGACAGAACACTCATTCCTGTCTTGCAGGAAATCACGCACAGAACGAGCAGTATGGCTGGTGGCATTGTCATGCTGGAGGGTCATGTCAGGATGAGACTGCAGGAAGGGTACCACATGAGGGAGGAGGATGTCTTCCCTGTAGCGCACAGCGTTGAGATTGCCTGCAATGACAACAAGCTCAGTTCGATGATGCTGTGACACACCGCCCCAGACCATGAGAACCCTCCACCTCCAAATCGATCCCGCTCCAGAGTACAGGCCTCGGTGTAACACTCAATCCGTCCATCACCCCTGGTGAGACAATCCCGTGACTCGTCAGTGAGAAGAGTCCTGTCTGGTCCAGCGACGGTGGGTTTGTGCCCATAGGCGACGTTGTTGCCGGTGATGTCTGGTGAGGACCTGCCTTACAACAGGCCTACAAGCCCTCAGTCCAGCCTCTCTCAGCCTATTTCGGACAATCTGAGCACTGATGGAGGGATTGTGCGTTCCTGGTGTAACTCAGGCAGTTGTTGTTGCCATCCTGTACCTGTCCCGCATGTGTTTTTCGGATGTACTGATCCTGTGCAGGTGTTGTTACACGTGGTCTGCCACTGCGAGGACGATCAGCTGTCCGTCCTGTCTCCCTGTAGCGCTGTCTTAGGCATCTCACAGTACGGACACTGCAATTTATTGCCCTGGCCACATCTGCAGTCCTCATGCCTCCTTGTAGCATGCCTAAGGCACGTTAATGCAGATGAGCAGGGACCCTGGGCATCTTTATTTTTGTGTTTTTCAGTCAGTAGAAAGGCCTCTTTAGTTTCCTAAGTTTTCATAACTGTGACCTTAATTGCCTACCGTCTGTAAGGTGTTAGTGTCTTAACGACCGTTCCACAGGTGCATGTTCATGAATTGTTTATGGTTCATTGAACAAGCATGGGAAACAGTGTTTAAACCCTTTACAATGTAGATCTGCGAAGTTATTTGGATTTTTACGAATTATCTTTGAAAGACAGGGTCCTGAAAAGGGCTGTTTCTTTTTTTGCTGAGTTTATAATCTAAAAAAAATACTGGACACGGCCCGGCAGCCCATGAGCCTTTTTTTAAATTACTTTTGTGCTATTTCTCTGTTGCCATAATCATCTATATTGAGCATTTGGCTGACCAGTGGGCAACGGCCGGCTCCCCTACCAAGATAGGCCGGCTGAGCTGAGGTGGCGCAAATTCGCATTCAAAGTCAAATGCGGATCATCAAAGCGAGTAAGACCCGCTCTGACTCTGTCAGTCACTCAGTCAAAACAGAAAACAGATGTAGTGATATCGTAAATACCTCATATGCAACTACTAATAAGACTAATCCATTAGCCTATTAACAATTGTTTCTGAATTCATAAAGATGATTAGCAATATGCAAGAGACTATGGTTGAGTTACACTAATAGGTCATGAAGAAATGTCTGAGAATGGATTCTAAATACAAGTGTATTTAATTACTTTGTAAAGCGAATGGATTCACATACAAGGCCTAAATCTTAAGTTACAAGGCATTAACACACGTTACAAGGCATTATTCAGAGCATGGTCAGAGAAAGAGAGAGAAACCATAGCCTGAAAGGCCATGCCCCAAAAGCCCATGGGGTGGAAAGAGAAAGAAAGAGTATCTCACCACAGCAGGTCAGGAACAAACAAGAGAAAGAACAACTAACCTTTTATAAGCATCTGAGTTGTTTGGATTGAAAACCTGAGTTGTTGACCAATAGTATTACTGCAAAGTTAACCTCCAATCATATATCAGATCTACAGGATGTAACCTTTGCTTCTCAGAGGTGTGACAATGACCAACACAGAGAATGTTGAATTCCTAATGACCAACACAGAGAATGTTGAATTCCTAAGACAACACATAGAACATTTATGCATACAGCTGATAAGAAGAGTGAATTCTGGGGCTGGGATGCCCTACATGGTAGGGTAACGCCAAAAAAGGGCTTGAGGCCGACACTGCTAAATGTGTGAAATTAACCGACTTATTTTCTAAAAGTTCTGGTCCGACACATTGGTGCGGCTGGCTTCCGGGTTGGATGCGCGCTGTGTTAAGAAGCAGTGCGGCTTGGTTGGGTTGTGTTTCGGAGGACGCATGGCTTTCGACCTTCGTCTCTCCCGAGCCCGTACGGGAGTCGTAGCGATGAGACAAGATAGTAATTACTAACAATTGGATACCACGAAATTGGGGAGAAAAAGGGTGTAAAAAATGTATAAATAAATTTAAAAAATGTAGAAAAGTCAAGGGGTCTGAATACTTCTTGAATGCATTGTAAATTGTTTATTATGGATACTTAAAATAAAGTGTTACCGTTGCTGGGTGATGCTTGATTTAGCAGCACAGACATCTCAGCTGCAGCAGTCAAGTGTAGTGGACGTAGGGAGGGAGGGAGGGAGAGAGCGAGAGAGAGACTTGCTGTCAGTTTATTGATATTTTCAGTGTACAAAACATTAGGAACACCTGCTCTTTCCATTACATAGACTGACCCGTTGAATCCAGTTGAAAGCTATGATCCCTTATTGATGTCACTTGTTGAATCCACTTCTATCAGCATAGATGAAGGGCAGGAGACAGGTTAAAGAAGGATTTTTAAGCCTTGAGACAATTGAGACATGGATTGTGTATGTGTGCCATTCAGATGGTGAATGGGCAAGACAAAAGATTTAAGTGCCTTTGAACGGGCAAGAACTCAAGAACTGCAAAGCTGCTGGGTTTTTCACGCTCAACAGTTTCCCGTGTGTATCAAGAATGGTCCCCCACCCAAAGGACTTCCAGCCAACTTGACACAACTGTGGGAAGCATTGGAGTCAACATGGGCCAGCATCCCTGTGGAATGCATTCAACACCTTGTAGAGTCCATGTCCCAACAAATTGACGTTGTTTAGAGGGCAAAAGGGGTGACACTCAATATGAGGAAGGTGTTCCTAATGATTTGTACACTCAGTGTATACGTAATAGTAATTAACCCTTAGGATAGGGGGGAGATATATGACGGTCAGGCACTTCTATTTTCAATATAACTAGTTAGGCTTTCATAAGGTATTATGAGCCAATAATCATCTATTAGGCATTTATTCAGTAAATTCAGTCTTTCCTTATCTAATACATGTGTTTATTCATTCACAACTAACCCTATGATGTTGCTGGGCACAGCACAGGCAGTGTGGTCCCCTGGTCTTCTAATACCAGTGCTGTGGGAAAGGAGGGTTGGCTTAGCAGAGACAGCTCAGAGGTGGGGTGCAGTGGAGGTATGAAGAAACCAGAGACACAGATGTACTGCCAGTTCCTTAATATGTTGGCTCTATATATTAGTAACACTTTATTTTAAGGGTTCGTAATAAACCATTTATAAATTGTGTGTTCACCATTTATGAATCATTACTCCCACATTAATAAACCATTTACTAATCATTAGTAAAGTATTTCTGCAGTGCCTAATCTAAAGTTAGTGTTATTTATATTTATTTAACTAGGCAGTCTAGTCTGGCCTACCCCGGCCAATCCCTAACCCCTACCAAGTTGGGCTAATTGTGCGCCGCCCTATGGGACTCCCAATCACGGCCGGTTGTGATACAGCCTGGAATCAAACCAGGGTCTGTAGTGGCGCCTCTAGCACTGAGATGCAGTGCCTTAGACCGCTGCGCCACTCGGGAGCCCCACTGGAGTTGCTAACCAAGACGACATTGAATGTCCTGAGTGGCCTAGTTACAGTTTGACTTAAATCAGCTTGAAAATATATGGCAAGACTTGAAAATGGCAGTCTAGCAATGATCAACAACCAAGCTTGAAGATTTTTTAAAAGAATAACGTGCAAATATTGAACAATTCAGGTGTACAAAGCTCTTAAGAGACTTACCCAAAAAGACTCACAGCTGTAATTTCTGCAAAAGGTGGTTCTAACACGTATTGACTCAGGGGTGTGAATACTTATGTAAATTAGATATTTCTGTATTTTCAATAAATTGCTAACAATTCAAAAAACATGATTTCACTTTGTCATTGTGTGTAGATGAGAGAAAAAATATATTTAATCAATGTTGAATTCAGGCTGTAACAATAAGTCTAGGAGTGATGTGGGCTGCTGTGGCTGAATTGCCAGGGCTGAATTGTAGCCCCAGTCCGCCCCTGGGAGTGAGGGGGAAGGGGGAGTGGAGGGCTGGATGAATGCAGGAGGAGTTCTTTAAGGATATCCCTGGTCCCTGTGAAGAGGGCCTTCATATGGGGTCTACCCCCATTTTAACTACTGCTTAGGTGTTCAAAGATTACCATTGCAATATTTTACAGATTAATTAACTGCATTGATAGTTTACTAAAATTAAAACACATTTTAGATTTTATTTACACCATCCAATGTGACTATTGAGTATCATGCCTTGTTGTGCATGTATGAACAATGCTGGAATAAAAGTGATTATGTACTGATATGATTGATTTGATTTATTCGGATCCCCATTAGCCAACACCAATGGAGACAGCTAGTCTTACTGTGGTCTGACATCATGAAAAAGACATTACAGACAAAATACTTCGCAATTTACATACATTTAAAAGTAGTGTGTATCTATCAATTACACATGTCAGTACAGACACACAAGTAGGTGACATGGGGTGAGGTGTTGCTTTATTTGTTTTTTGAAACCAGGTTTGCTGTTCAATTGCACTATAGATGGAAGGGAGTTCCATGCACTCATGGCTCTGTATAATACTGTTTCCTTGAATTTGTTCTGGACCTAGGGACTATGAAAAGACCCCTGGTGGCATGTCTGGTGGGGAAAGTTTGTGTGTACGTTGACTATGCAAACAATTTGGAATTTCCAACACATTAGAAAAACAAGCAGTCAGTATTTCCTCAACTCAGCCAAGAGAGACTGGCATGCATAGTACTAATATTAACCCTCTGATTACAATGAAGAGCAAGATGTGCCGCTATGTTCTGGTCCAGCTGCAGTTTGTTTTGCTACGTTGGTGGATATGTCTAATGAAAAATTAAGATACCAGCACTGGAAGTGCCACTTGAACAGAATAACTATTTAATAAGCCACTGTGTTTTTGCTACAAACACACACAGAATAACTCTTTAATAAGCCATTGTGTTTTTGCCACACACACAGAATAACTCTTTAGTCCCATGTCAAAACTAACCACATCACAGCTTCTACAGTAACCACAACACCCTGTCTGTCTTTCACCTTGTCGTTTCACTGAATTATTTATTGCATGAACACTTTTGACAAGTCAGACAATGCTGCCCTCTGGCAGTGGGATGGGGAACTGTAAAATTTTAAAAATCCCAGATGTTTTTCTGCAGGGTCCAGAAATACAACTCATTGCAATTACCATTGTGACATTTACTAGTCTCTCCTGGGAACCTTGATTTGGGTCTGTGTGCCAAGACTAGGCATTTACCAACTGTCAAAGCTTCCATATGCATATACCCCCACTCATAGGAACTCATACAGAGACAGGAGAATAGCAGATATCATTTATTAACCAGAATAACACTAAACAGAGCGAGATTGACTGAGAACAAGTCTCAATGATGATGGGTCTGTTTGAACTGCAGTCCACAGTAGCCACATGTGCCCACTTTAGTTTCTTTATCCTGGAGAAACACACAGACAGAAGACAGCAAACAGACATTAGCACAGTGGAACGTCACATCAAATAGACCAATTCACTGTGTAGCGTGAAGCTGAAAAACAGGAACTCTACCTGATGTAAAGGCCTATTCACTTGATTCGCGCAAGCCACCAAGCGTGCCATGAGGTCAGGCACAGCGTGAGGTAAAAGTTCAATTTACTTGAACCCAGAAGTGACACTGACTCCAAAGCACACCTCCATTGAAAAACAATGGCTTGCTTGGTGCAATGCCGTTCTTGCATGAGTCATGTGAACTCGATTTAAGATGGAAAAATTTAAAACAATATCGCTATGCCCACTCTTGTGCTTGTAATGTGGTCAGATTATGAGCATTACCAGGTTGATGTAGACTTTTGGGTGGCACAGGGCTGCTCCACCCTCAACACGACATCACTCTAGCTAGTGTACACCTCAGGAACAAGTAGAATAGCTAGTGTACACTACAGAGAAATGTATAACCACTGGCCAGTGTACACTTCACGGTCATGTAGACTAACTAGTGTATACTAAAGAAATTATTACCAGGTTGATATAGACTTTGGGGTGGCCTAGTGCTCCTCCACCCCCGTCACATGACACCACTCTGGCCTCAATGCCACTGACCGGCTCCTCAGCCACCAGCTTGATGGCAAAGTTCTTGTTCACCTGGAAACACACAGCATTGTAGTCCACTCTGTATTGTAGTAAACATTCCCTCTCAGTGGACTGCTCAAGATATGCATTGTAAATCTATCAATGCCCGGCTTTAGGCCATATTTCAACAGGTTGTTGTATGAATCAACAGCCCCCTTAGCCCCATGGCTGCCATTGATGCCCTTCCAGACCGGATGTAGTTTTACCTCTTTCTGTCGTCCCACGAACCTGGCCCGCCTGGGATCATTTTCATCATACACCTGAAACACCATGCAGACAGACACTGATTAGGAACATCGCTAGTACAATCAGATATAGCTGGGATTATGATCTACAGTGCCTTGCAAAAGTATTCATACCCCTTGGATTTCTTCACATTTTATTGTGTTACAAAGTAGGATTTAATTGTCTTTTTTCCCCCAACAATCTACACAAAATACTCTGTCAAAGTGGAAGAAAAATGTTAACATTTAAAAAATATTTATATAAATTACATTTACATTTACATTTAAGTCATTTAGCAGACGCTCTTATCCAGAGCGACTTACAAATTGGTGCATTCACCTTATGATATCCAGTGGAACAACCACTTTACAATAGTGCATCTAACTCTTTTAAGGGGGGGGGGTTAGAAGGATTACTTTATCCTATCCTAGGTATTCCTTAAAGAGGTGGGGTTTCAGGTGTCTCCGGAAGGTGGTGATTGACTCCGCTGACCTGGCGTCGTGAGGGAGTTTGTTCCACCATTGGGGTGCCAGAGCAGCGAACAGTTTTGACTGGGCTGAGCGGGAACTGTACTTCCTCAGAGGTAGGGAGGCGAGCAGGCCAGAGGTGGATGAACGCAGTGCCCTTGTTTGGGTGTAGGGCCTGATCAGAGCCTGAAGGTACGGAGGTGCCGTTCCCCTCACAGCTCCGTAGGCAAGCACCATGGTCTTGTAGCGGATGCGAGCTTCAACTGGAAGCCAGTGGAGAGAGCGGAGGAGCGGGGTGACGTGAGAGAACTTAGGAAAGTTGAACACCAGACGGGCTGCGGCGTTCTGGATGAGTTGTAGGGGTTTAATGGCACAGGCAGGGAGCCCAGCCAACAGCGAGTTGCAGTAATCCAGACGGGAGATGACAAGTGCCTGGATTAGGACCTGCGCCGCTTCCTGCGTGAGGCAGGGTCGTACTCTGCGAATGTTGTAGAGCATGAACCTACAGGAACGGGTCACCGCCTTGATGTTAGTTGAGAACGACAGGGTGTTGTCCAGGATCACGCCAAGGTTCTTAGCACTCTGGGAGGAGGACACAATGGAGTTGTCAACCGTGATGGCGAGATCATGGAACGGGCAGTCCTTCGCCGGGAGGAAGAGCAGCTCCGTCTTGCCGAGGTTCAGCTTGAGGTGGTGATCCGTCATCCACACTGATATGTCTGCCAGACATGCAGAGATGCGATTCACCACCTGGTTATCAGAGGGGGGAAAGGAGAAGATTAATTGTGTGTCGTCTGCATAGCAATGATAGGAGAGACCATGTGAGGATATGACAGAGCCAAGTGACTTGGTGTATAGCGAGAATAGGAGAGGGCCTAGAACAGAGCCCTGGGGGACACCAGTGGTGAGAGCACGTGGTGCGGAGACAGATTCTCGCCACGCCACCTGGTAGGAGCGACCTGTCAGGTAGGACGCAATCCAAGCGTGGGCCGCGCCGGAGATGCCCAGCTCGGAGAGGGTGGAGAGGAGGATCTGATGGTTCACAGTATCAAAGGCAGCCGATAGGTCTAGAAGGATGAGAGCAGAGGAGAGAGAGTTAGCTTTAGCAGTGCGGAGCGCCTCCGTGACACAGAGAAGAGCAGTCTCAGTTGAATGACTAGTCTTGAAACCTGACTGATTTGGATCAAGAAGGTCATTCTGAGAGAGATAGCAGGAGAGCTGGCCAAGGACGGCACGTTCAAGAGTTTTGGAGAGAAAAGAAAGAAGGGATACTGGTCTGTAGTTGTTGACATCGGAGGGATCGAGTGTAGGTTTTTTCAGAAGGGGTGCAACTCTCGCTCTCTTGAAGACGGAAGGGACGTAGCCAGCGGTCAAAATTATATAACTAAAATATAGTCATTGCAAATGTATTCAGCTCCCAGAGTCAATACATGTTATAAACACCTTTGACAGCGATTACAGCTGTGCGTCTTCTTGGCAAAGTCTCTAAGAGCTTTACACACCTAGATTGTGCAATATTATCCCATTATTTTTTTTCTTCAAAAGTCTTGAAAGCTCTGTTAAGACATTGGGGATCATGGCTAGACAGCAATTTCTTTGACATAGATTTTCAGGCAGATTCAAAACTGTAACTTGGCCACTCAGGAACATGCACTGTCTCCTTGGTAAGCAACTCCAGTGTAGATTTGGCCTTGTGTTGACGGTTATTGTCCTGCTGAAAGCAGACACAACCAGGTTTTCCTCTAGGATTTTGCCTGTGTTTAGCTCCATCCCATGTATTTTTATCCTAAAAAGTACCCCAGTATTTGCCAATGTCAAGCATACCAATGCCTCAAACAAAGGCTTTGCATTTAGGCTAAAAAGTGTATTCCTTGGCAGTTTTGTCGCAGCATTACTTGATTGCCTTGTTGCATACAAGATTCATGTTTTGGAATATTTTCATTCTACTTTTCACTCTGGTCTTTTAAGTAATTATTGTAGAGTCACTACAATGTTGATCCATCCTCAGTTTTCACAGCCACTGAACTCTGTAGCTGTTTTAAAATCGCCACTGGCCTCATGGTAACATCTCTGAGCAGTTTCATTCCTGTCCTGAAGCTCAGTTCAGAAGGACGACTGTATCTTTGATGTGTCTGGGTGGTTTAACACATCATCCACAGGATAATTATTAACTTGACCATGCTAAAATAGATATTCAATGTCTGATTTGTTATTGTTACCCATCTACTAATCACTGCCCTTCTTGATGAGGCTATCAAAAAAAGCTCCCTGGTCTTTGTAGTTGAATCTGTGAATGAAATGCAATACTTGACTGAGGGACCTTACAGATGTATGTATGGGGAACAGAGGGGTTAGACATTTAAAAAATCATGTCAACCCCTATTATTATTATTATTTCTTCACACAGTGAGTCCATTATGTGATTTGTTAAGCCACATTGTACTCCTGAACTAATGTAGGCTTGCCTAAACAAATTGGCTGAATACTTATGAAACAACTATATTTTAGTGATCTAATTTGTATTATAAACTGGGTGGTTCGAGCCCTGAATGCTGATTGGTTGACAGCCGTGCTATATCAGACTGTATACCACATGTATGACCCAAAAATATTTGTACTGCTCTAATTTCGTTGATAACCAGTTTATAATAGCAATAAGGCACCTCAGGGGGTTGTGGTATATGGCCAATATACCACGGCTAAGGGCTGTATCCTGGCACACCACGTTGAGTCGCGCATAAGAACAGCCATTAGGGCCAATATACCATGGCTATACCACACCCCCCGTGCCTTATTGCTTAATTCATTTAAAAAACATTAGTATTTTGAGTAGCTTGTTGACAAAAAAATAAGGAAATCAATTTTAATCCCACTTTGTCCAAATAAAATGTGAAGAAATCCAAGGGGTATGAATACTTTGGAACGGCACTGTAGATACGAGATAACTGATCACATGTACATACATTACATGATCCCAGTTTAGTTTCATCACAACCATCAATAAAATAGCATACAGTTAGCTATGTACAATGACACTCCAACTAGTTAGCTAAAGTGTCATCTGCCTTTGCTCTGACTAGCTTTGTCTTGACCGAAGTGGCAATGCCTACCGACTGTGAAAACGTCTACCCACCCCACTACTGTGGGTGAGCAGCTAACTCAAAGTTGGACCAAGGGTGCAAATCCTAATTGATAACACCAACATCTAATGTTAACACTATGCCAAAGGTTTGGTCGTGGTGCAAGTGTGTGCTGTTAGTTAGAGGCAAAATTACATATTTTCGGGGAAGCAAACACACACAAGCCTAACGTTAGAGCCTTAACTTACCTGTCCAGTGTGGGTAACTTGCTCGCCAGTGGTCGACACTTCTAGACTGTAGCGCTGTGCAGAAAGCGCCGATATCTTCAAAGGTGATACAAACACTTTAGCATTTCTACTGAAGGACACAATCCGATGCACAGCGGCCGCCATGTTTACAATGGACTCTGTACCCAGGATGCTTTGCAAAGAATAGGGAGATTCTCCGCCCTCCAAATACCCCCGCCTGGTCCAAGTGCTGGGTCTGGGAATTTCATTATATTATTCACGAATCGTTTGCAACCAACAGTAACATCATTATCATATTAAGGAGTGGATTATTGTAAAGATGTGGTAGTTTATCAATTCAGCAACGCGTTACTGTTGAAATGAAAGCGAGAAAGTGTGTTAATAAGAACCCACACAGAAACTGCTAACGTTCGTGTGACTTACGTCACAGTCAGGAAGAAGCGATAGCTCTGCTGGAGAAATCCTTCTTCGGCAGTGTTGTTTTGATTAAACGGTGCATTTCAGGGGTTTATTCCCCTATCTAAACCGTTCTTGTAGATGAAAGGTTGGTGCATATTTAGTTACATTCAGAAAGTTATTCTGATCAAGTAATGGTACTTTGCATTTGCCTAATCGGGCAGTTGAAGGACGATCGCGGCTGGCCTTGAGAATCGAGCATGCAGCATGAATCATGCGTTGTAAAACTAGCTGGAATCAGCTGCTAGAGCATACAAAAATGTATATTCTCCAAGACAAGTAAAGTGTAATAGACACTGCACATTATATTTTTTATCTGCATTATTTTGATTGCCTCCTCTCCTCCAGCACCATTCGTAGCTGAAAGGACTGGATAGGTTTTCATCTGTTGCTTTCACCTGTCATGTTGTCAGATCAGTGATAATGGAGGAATGGGAAGGACACAGTCTGAGGTATCACAACTCCAAGCAGGTGAAAACAACTCCAAGCAAGTGAACCAAAATATATGTTCTCTCTCTCTCCAGACAGGTGTTGGTGACATCATGGTACCACTCCTGTTGTACCGCATCGTCAGCTCCCTAACCTGCCATCTAACCCAGATCACCATCAGCCGGATCTACCCTAGCACTGCCACCACCATCTCCCGCTGCCTCTCCTCCCTTACATCCTACCCAGCCAGAGTGCTCCTGACCCCGGGTAGACCCATCCAGCCCCTGGCCTCTTCTCCTCGATCTTCTCCCCAGGATGGTGGCTCCCTCCTAGGCCAGTGTCAGCACCTGGCCTGCCTCCAGCCCGCTTCAGGGATGAAAACCAAGAGCGCTCTGAAACGGCGCTGTAAAGATTGCTTCTTTGTGGTACGGCGGGGTCGTCTATTTGTGTTCTGTAAGGCTCACCCCAGACACAAGCAGAGACAGGGGTGAAGAGGAGCAGGGGGGGTGACGACAATGTGTGTATGGTCCTCTAAATTGTTTGTTACTTGAATTGCCACAGTAAAGTTTTTGACTGATTGACCTTTTCCTATCCCACTGTCTGTCACCTATCACCATCACCTCCCTGTCTTCTCTCTTTCTCAACAAGTCCCTTATACTTTTTAAAACTACCCAGTGGAGAAGAAGCTATTCTGATACATGTAGTAGTAGCTGGCTAAGTGAAATATGGCAGCCTAAATGCACTGTTGCCTCAATGGAGAAAATGTTGCTACTATGACAGCTAATGCACCTATTCATCATTGAGTGGTTTTAAATAACTATGATACTGATCCAATGAAGACACATTTGGTCTCCTAAACCTCTCTGGTGTGATAAGACAGGAATATTTGGTCACGTTCCAATCATCATCCATAGCTTCCTATCTTTGTCTGCCACTCTTCATTTAATCAGGTAAGTTGACTGAGAACACATTCTCAATTACACCCACAACCTGGGGAATAGTTACAGGAGATGAATGAGCCAATTGTAAACCAGGGATGATTAGGTGACTGTTATGGTATGAGGGACAGCTTGGGAATTTAGCCAGGACACCAGGGTTAACACCCCTACTCTTACGATAAGTGCCATGGGATCTTTAGTGACCACAGAGAGTCAGGACACCCATCTAACTTCCCAATGAGGTATTGGGATATTTTTTTTGACCTGAGGAAAGAGTGCCTCCTACTAGCCCTCCAACACCACTTCCAGCAGCATCTGGTCTCCCATCTAGGGACCAACCCTGCTTAGCTTCAGAAGCAAGCCAGCAGTGGGATGCAGGGTGGTATGCTGCTGGCATACCATTCATGGTTACTTATCAGAAAGAAGTGGATAAGTGAAAGCTATGTTGAGACTAGTATAGTCTTTTTCCACCTTATGAACTGTAGAAGTCATGTCCAATGCCACATGGTGGTGCCAAAACCTCATAATTATACTGTAGCTTACAGAACTCTACAAAACACGAACACTAACGCCATAAATATCCTCATACAATACGCAGCAAGGACACACACATGCACAATATCCTCTGCACTCTTCAAGTGTATGCCCTTTTAATGAGGATCAAAAGGTTTTATAGATCTTAATAATTGGGAAAACAATTATTGCTACCAAGTTTTTGGTTGCCATGGAGGTCATTTGGAATATCAAATTGGCATATTGCTTTCCTCCACTCCAATCATTTCTATTTCTGGACTCAATTGAATTATATAACTACTCACTGCAAATGAGTTGCAAAATGATAGGAAATATAGTCAAGATGCTGACAAGGTTATAAATAATGATTTTAATTGAAATAATAATTGTGTCCTTCAAACTTTGCCTTCGTCAAAGAATCCTCCATTTGCAGCAATTACAGCCTTGCAGACCTTTGGCATTCTAGTTGTCAATTTGTTGAGGTAATCTGAAGAGATTCCACCCCATGCTTCCTGAAGCACCTCCCACAAGTTGGATTGGCTTGATGGGCACTTCTTACTTACCATACGGTCAAGCTGCTCCCACAGCAGCTCAATAGGGTTGAGATCCGGTGACTGTGCTGGCCAACTCCATTATAGACAGAATACCAGCTGACTGCTTCTTCCCTAAATAGTTATTGAATAGTTTGGAGCTGTGCTTTGGGTCATTGTCCTGTTGTAGGAGGAAATTGGCTCCAATTAAGCGCCGTCCACAGGGCATGGCATTGCAAAATGGAGTGATAGCCTTCCTTCTTCAAGATCCCTTTAACCCTGTACAAATCTCCCACTTTACCACCACCAAAGCACCCCCAGACCATCACATTGCCTCCACCATGCTTGACAGATGGCTTCAAGCACTCCTCCAGCATCTTTTCATTTTTTATGCATCTCACAAATGTTCTTCTTTGTGATCCGAACACCTCAAACTTAGATTCGTCTGTCCAAAACACTTTTTTTCAAATCTTCCTCTGTCCGGTGTTTGTGGTCTTTCCCCCCATCTTAATCTTATCTTTTTATTGGCCAGTCTGAGATATGGCTCTTTCTTTGCAACTCTGCCTAGAAGGCCAGCATCCCGGAGGCGCCTCTTCACTGTTGACGTTGAGACTGGTGTTTTGTGGGTTTTATTTAATGAAGCTGCCAGTTGAGGACTTGTGAGGCGTCTGTTTCTCAAACTAGACACTAATGTACTTGTCCTCTTGCTCAGTTGTGCACCAGGGCCTCCTACTCCTCTTTCTATTCTGGTTAGAGACAGTTTGCCCTGTTCTGTGAATGGAGTAGTACACAGCCTTGTATGCGATCTTCAGATTCTTGGCAATTTCTCGCGTGGAATAGCCTTCAATTTTCAGAACAAGAATAGACTGACGAGTTTCAGAAGAAAGTTCTTTGTTTCTGGCCATTTTGAGCATGTAATCGAACCCACAAATGCAGATGCTCCAGATACTCAAGTAGTCGAAAGAAGGCTAGTTTTATTGCTTCTTTAATCAGAACAACAGTTTTCAGCTTTGCTAACATAATTGCAAAGGGTTTTCTAATGATCAATTAGCCTTTTAAAATTATAAACTTGGATTAGCTAATACAATGTGCCATTGGAACACAGGAGCGATGGTTGCTGATAATGGGCCTCTGTACGTCTATGTAGATATTCCATTAAAAATCAGGCATTTCCAGCTACAATAGTCAATTACAACATTAACAATGTCTACACTGTATTTCTGATCAATTTGATGTTATTTTAATGGTCAAAAAATTTGCTTTTCTTTCAAAAACAAGGACATTTCTAAGTGACCCCAAACCTTTGAACGGTAGTGTATATACACTATATATACAAAAGTATGTGGACACTCCATCAAATTAGGGGATTTGACTATTTCGGCCACACCTGTTGCTGACAGGTGTAAAATTGAGCACACAGCCATGCAATCTCCATAGACAAACATTAACAGTAGAGTGGCCTTACTGAAGAGTTCAGTGACTTTCAACATGGCACCGTCATAGGATGCCACATTTCCAACACGTAATTTCATCAAATTTCTATCCTGCTAGAGCTGCCCCGGTCAACTGTAAGTGCTGTTATTGTGAAGTGGAAATGTCTAAGAGCAACAATGACTCAGCTTTGAAGTCATAGGCCACACAAGCTCACAGAACGGGATCGGCAGAGTGCAGAAGCGCGTAACGTGTAAAAATTGTCTGTCCTCGTCTGCAACACTCCCTACCGAGTTACAAACTGCCTCTGGAAGCAATGTCAGCACAATTTTCATCGCCAAGCAGCCGCACAGAAGCCTAAGATCACCATGCACAATGCCAAGCATCAGCTGGAGTGGTGTGAAGCTCACCGCCATTGGACTCTGGAGCAGTGGAAACACATTCTCTGGAGTGATGAATCACGCTTCACCTCCTGGCAGTTTGACGGACAAATCTGGGTTTGGCAGATACCAGGAGAATGCTACCTGCACAAATGCATAGTTCCAACTGTAAAGTTTGGTGGAGGAGGAATAATGGTCTGGGGCTGTTTTTCATGGTTCAAGCTAGGCCCCTTAGTTCCAGTGAAGGAAAATCTTAATGCGACAGCATACAATGGCTTCCAACTTTGTGGCTACAGTTTGGGGAAGGCCCTTTCCGGTTTTAGCATAACAGTCAATCAATCAAATGTATTTATAAAGCCCTTTTTACATCAGCCGATGTAACAAAGTGCTATACAGAAACCCAGCCTAAAACCCCAAATAGCAATGCTATTTAGAAGCACGGTGGCTAGGAAAAACTCCCTAGAAAGGCCAGAACCTAGGAAGAAACCTAGAGGAACCAGGCTCTGAGTTGTGGCCGGTCCTCTTCTGGCTGTGCCAGGTGGAGATTATAACAGTACATGGCCAAGATGTTCAAACATTCATAGATGACCAGCAGGGTCAAATAATAATCACAGTGGTTGTAGAGGGTGCAACAGGTCAGCACCTCAGGAGTAAATGTCAGTTGGCTTTTCATAGCTGATCATTCAGAGTTAGAGACAGCAGGTGCGGTAGAGAGAGAGTCAAAAACAGCAGGTCCGGAACAAGGTAGCACGTCCGGTGAACAGGTCAGGGTTCCATAGCCGCAGGCAGAACAGTTGAAACTAGAGCAGCAGCATGACCAGGTGGACTGGGGACAGCAAGGAGTCATCAGGCCAGGTAGTCCTGAGGCATGGTCCTAGGGCTTAGGTCCTCCGAGAGCAGAGAGAAAGAGAGAGCATACTTAAATTCACAAAGGACACTGGATAAGACAAGAGAAGTACTCCAGATATAATAGACTGACCCTAGCCCCCGACACAAACTATTGCAGCATAAATACTGGAGTGTTACGATGAGCGAAGGGGGGGAACCCAAGAGCGGACTCAGAAGAGGAAGCCGGGATGAATGCAAAAAAAGGTTTATTGATCACAGAGAAATGGGGAGTGCAGAACCGGGGTAGCTCAGATGAGTTGCAAAAACCAGGAGTGTAGAGTGAGGTTGGAGTTGGCTGCGTAGAACTGGGGAACAGGTCCTGGGGGGAATCCAAGGTAATGGTGGGGAGTGAAATCCAGAGAAAGGTGGTTGGTGGTGAGATGTGGAACAGGAGACAGGAGCCAGAGACAGAGCGGTAACTGCAAGGAGAGGACAAAAATGGTGTAGGCAGGAAAACGATCAAAGCAGAGCAACAGGATCTTGAGAATAGACTAGACTGATACTGACTGAGAGAGAGAGAGAGAGAGAGAGAGAGAGAGAGAGAGAGAGAGATAGAGAGAGAGAGAGAGAGAGAGAGAGAGAGCATACAGGGGGAGAACTGCAAGTTAGGACGACACCGGAGCAGATGTGACATGGAGGCTGAGACAGGAGGGGTCGGGAGACACTGTGGCCCCGTCCGACCATACCCCGGACAGGGCCAGCCAGGCAGAATATAACTGATAAGGGAATTTATATGTTTAAAGTAATAATAAGAGAATCTGAATGACATTAAGAGTAATGACTAAAGTATTTCGCCCTAATAGTTACAGAAGCTTAGACAATGTGTTTAGACATAATACTAGAATATTGTGAGACAGTGGGAACATTGTGTTTGTGTGTGATAAAGAGGAACTGACAACAGACAATGCCCCCGTGCACAAAGCAAGGTCCATGCAGAAATGGTTTGTCAAGATCGGTGTGGAAGAACTTGACTGGCCTGCACAGAGCCCTGACCTCAACCCCATCGAACACCTTTGGGTAGAATTGGAACGCCGATTGTGAGCCAGGCCTAATTGCCCAAAATCAGTACCTGTCCTCACTAATGCTCTTGTGGCTGAATGGAAGAAAGTCCCTGCAGCAATGTTCCAACATCTAGTGGAAAGCCATCCCAGAGGAGTGGAGTCTGTTATAGCAACAAAGGGTTGATCAACTCTATATTAATGCCCATGATTTTGGAATGAGATGGTCGACGAACAGGTGTCCACATACTTTTAGTCATGTAGTGTATATATACAGTGGATTCGGAAAGTATTCAGACCCCTTGGACTTATTGTTATGTTACAGCCTTATTCTAAAATGGATTTAATAAATGTTTTCCATCATCAATCTACACACAATACCCCATAATGACAAAGTGAAAACAGGTTTTTTGAAATGTTTGCTAATGTTTTTAAAACTGAAAAAATAAATACCTTATTTACATAAGTATTCAGACCCTTTATTATGAGACTCGAAATTGAGCTAAGGTGCATCCTGTTTCCATTGATCATCCTTGAGATGTTTTTACAACTTGATTGGTGTTCACCTGTGGTAAATTCAATTGATTGGACATGATTTGGAATGGCACACACCTGTCTATATAAAACCAAGCCATGAGGTCAAAGGAATTGTCCGTAGAGCTCCGAGACAGGATTATGTCAAGGCACAGATCTGGCGAAGGGTACCAAAACATTTCTGCAGCATTGAAGGTCCCAAAGAACACAGTGGCCTCCATCATTCTTAAATGGAAGAAGTTTGGAATCTCCCAAACTCTTCCTAGAGCTGGCCGCCCGGCCAAACTGAACTATCAGGGAGAAGGGCCTTGGTCAGGGAGGTGACCAAGGTCCCGATGGTCACTCTGACAGAGCTCCAGAGTTCCTCTGTGGAGATGTGAGAAACTTCCAGAAGGACAATCATCTCTGCAGCACTCCACCAATCAGGCCTTTATGGTAGAGTGGCCAGACGGAAGCCACTCCTCAGTAAAAGGCATATGACAGCCTGCTTGGAGTTTGTCAAAAGGCACCTAAAGGACTCCAGAGTGCTCAGTGGAGAAGGTTCACCTTCCAACAGGACAACAGCTCTAAGCACACAGCCAAGACAACGCAGGAGTGGCTTCGAGACAAGTCTCTGAATGCCCTTGAGTGGCCAGCCAGAGCCCGGACTTGAACCCGATCTAACATCTAGGAGAGACCTGAAAATAGCTGTGCAGCGACGCTCCCCTTCCAATCTGACAGAGCTTGAGAGGATCTGCAGAGAAGAATGGGAGAAACTCTCCAAATACAGGTGTGCCAAGCTTGTAGCGTCCTACCCAAGAAGACTCAAGGCTGTAATCGCTGTCAAAGGTTCTTCAACAAAGTACTGAGTAAAGGGTCTGAATACTTATTTCAACGTGATATTTCAGTTAATTATTTGTAATAAATTTGAAAAAAATAATAAAAAATACTTTTTTTGCTTTGTCATTATGGGGTATTGTGTTTAAATTGATGAGGGGAAACAAACTATTTAATCCATTTTAGAATAAGGCTGTAACGTAACAAAATGTGGAAAAAGTGAATGGGTCTGAATACTTTCCAAATGCAGTGTATATGTATTTTTATTTATTTTACCTTTATTTAACTAGGCAAGTCAGTTAAGAACAAATTCTTACTTTCAATGACAACCTAGGAACAGTGGGTTAACTGCCTTGTTCAGGGGCAGAACGACAGATTTGTACCTTGTCAGCTTGTTAGCCTACACTAATTGCATTAGTGAGACGTTTAGCCACATTCTGTATTTGTCTATGCAAACCAAAGCCCATTGACTTATAACCAGATAGTCATGACCTTGTTACAGTAAGTGCTAGAGACGGATGTTTGGTGTTGGAGGTGCAGGATGCACTGCAGTTACGTATGACATGCAAAGGGAAAGTTACACGTCTGCTACTTTGCAGTCCAACCAAGGCACATTTATTGAAGAATAAATCAAATGTTCAAGCACTAATCAACCACTCTTGAATAAAAATGGAAGATGAATAAAAAAATATGTGCTGAGGTTATCAATACGCCTTATCAATACGACCACCAGTTCTATTTCCATTTCCTTCCAGTTTGAAGGGGGAGGGAATGGATCTTAATTTGCCAAATATTTTTCCAATATCATCTATCTTTTTCAATTATGAATCCAGGATGACTTTCTTGTCAAAAGCTTTCTCTCTAGGACAAAGACACATAGTAACATTATTAAATAAGCACAGTGCAATATTGACATCCCACTATGTGCAAACATCTGAGCTTTGGGAACCGGTATGCCCACTTTGAGATGTTTTATCAGTAAACAATAACCCAGACAACTGCAATAACCACCCATCCATCTCTTTCAGTACTGTGTGATTCAAAGTTGACTACTCTGGTGTGTGTGTTTGTGTGTGCGCGCATGCATGTGTGCATTCATTTCCAAGCCTGGCAGGTAGTAGTAGTATGGATATTATTGGCCTCGTGGATGGTTGGCTTTATGGACTGGCATGAAAGTAAATCAAGCTTATGGTCACAGTCACACTAGGAACCACCCTGTCAGTGTGTGGTTTATGCTGGTTCCTTCACTGGGAATTATTCTTCGAGAGGGTGGATAAGATGGATGATGAGGAGGAGACCTGGCTGACGACTGTAGCACGTTTTGGGAGCATGGAGAGGCCAGAGATAGCCAGACTAGTACATTGGGCAAAAGAACAGATGGGTATTGGAGAAAGGCCATCAGTGCTGTGTTCTGCAAGCAGCACAGCGGATGAAGGCACGGCGTGAGCATGGTGAACGGATAGACGTGGTTATGGAAGCAAAGAAGAAGGAGAAGAGCCGAGTGCAGTGGGAAGATGTGCTGTGAGGAAGAACGGCGCCAAGTACGAACCGTATTCTGCTGTCTCTGATGGCTCAGAAATTGAATCTGACGAGAGTGAGGATGAATTACTTGTGGTAGCAGGTGTGGTGAAGACCTCAGAGTCTCAGAGTCTCAGAAAGTGGATCGCTGCCTTTTGGCTGATCCATATTTAGTATCAGGCTGGGTAGAAAATAAGTTGGGTATTGTTCAATCGGTAAAGGTAGCTCAAAGTGGACTTCTAATGATTTTCTGTGTTTCTTCTGTCCAGAGGGAGAGGGAGCAGCTTCGCGTCACGTGACTAGGAACAAGACATGTGACTTACATTGCTCCCACGAAGCAGGGCGCCTTTGAAAGGAGTGATTCCTGGGGTGGCGTTAAGTGTTGAGGTGGAGCAACTGAAATTGGAGATTCCCTGCATCTGTGACGCCCGCCGTTTGGTGGAACGCAGACCTGGTGGCAAGAGTGGTGAACTAAGACACTGTCTGTCCTTCTGAGTTTTGAAGCAGAGTCTTTACCTGATAAAGTCATGTTAGGACATGTCAGTTATCCGGTGAAAGCTTTTGTGCCAAACCCACCATGGTGTTTCAGATGCCAAGCTTATTGCCATGTTGCAGCAGTGGTTGGGAGGGAGATTCCGAGATGTGAGAAGTGTGCAGGACGGCATGGGACAAAGGAATGTGTAGTATCGGTGGAAAAAACTGTGTGTCAATTGTAGGGGTGCCCATGTTGCTGGGGATCAAAAGTGCCCAGTGCGAGATAGATGGGTTGAGGTTGCCTGTGGTGGCAGCTGCAGATAAGACTTGAGTGTACAATGTTTTACTACAGAAGAGTTACAAGGTGTGTTGAACAAAAGAGTCCCGTCCTCCAGTTAGGGTCAAAGTAGATGATTTAGCATGTTTTTATGAAATAGTGGTAAATAGGTGTAGGGTTAGTTGGAGCTGCCCCCCCCCCCCCCCCCTCACTACCGCACAGTAGGTGGCGGCATGCACATATACAATTTGAGAATGCCATGATATAAAAGAAGTAGAAGAATAATTATTATTCGGCTAGGATTGCTAGCTAACGAGAAGTCAGATAGGAAGTGATGACACGAAAGCGTAAGAATGGCGCTCTTAAGATTAGAGATTCATCTCCTGAGTATAAATCTTTGTTCGAGGTGCACATACCTAAGTCATCTTACTTATAGGTCTTCATGCTCTCTTGAGAACCTTGATGATCTCGAAATGGAGTCAGACGCCGGTGGTGAACACTGGTTGAGCCAGTCCTGGATGAAGTGCGACGACTGGTGTAGTGGAGACTTCCAATATTTGCCCTGAGAATCCTACCAGAGATGATTTTGGACTGGTAGGAGTGAGATTACTGCTTTTTGGCCTACCCAAACATTGTGTCGGGCTGAGTAATGGACAAACTGGGAATGATTATACCTGTGAAACATTCGAGAAGTGATTTAATTTATTATTTATTTTTTATCTGCCTCAGAGGGGAAGCAGGTGCTTCGAGTCATGTGGCTCAGGGCTCAACCTGTGGCGTGCCTTGCTCTCCGGAGCAGGGCGCCGCTAAAATGGGTGATCAGTGGGGTAGTGTTGAGTGTAGAGCTGGATCAAATAAAAAGGAATATACCAAGTGTTTGTGATGCCCGCCGTTTGGTGAGACGTAGACCCGGTGGCAAAGGCGAGACAGAGAAAACCCTGTTTGTCTTGTTGAGCTTTGACACAGAGTTTCTACCTGATAATGTCAGGTTAGGTTATATTTGCTATTCTGTGAGGGTCTATGTTTCTAACCCGCTTCGGTGCATTAAGTGCCAAGGATTTGGACATGTTGCAGTGTGTAGAAGGGAGATCCCACAATGTGAGAAATGGGGCAGAAAGTTTCCTATGCTGAGGCAGTGAAGAGAGTAGAGGATATCCCGGTTGTGGAAAAAGTACAAAATGTTCATACTTGAGTAAAAGTAAAGATACCTTAATAGAAAATGACTCAAGTAAAAGTGAAAGTCACCTAGTAAAATACTACTTGAGTAAAAGTAAAGATACCTTAATAGAAAATGACTCAAGTAAAAGTGAAAGTCACCCAGTAAAATACTACTTGAGTAAGTCTAAAATTATTTGGTATTAATTATACTTAAGTATCAAAAGTAAATGTAGTTGCTAAAATATACGTAAGTATCAAAAGTAAAAGTAAAAGGTAATAATAATTTAAATGTCCTTACAAACAAAGCATTTGTTTTGAGTGAGTCCGCCAGATTAGAGGCAGTAGGGATGACCAGGGATGTTATCTTGATAAGTGTTACGATTTTGAAAATGTTCTTTCCTGTTAGGCATTCAAAATGTAACGAGTACTTTTGGGTGTCAGGGAAAATAGTAAAAAGTACATTATTTTCTTAAGGAATGTAGTGAAGTGCGAGTAAAAGTTGTCAAAAATAGAAATAGTAAAGTAAAGTACATATACCCACAAAAAACTACTTAAGTAGTACTTTAAAGTATTTTTACTTAAGTACTTTACACCACTGGGATAGCCCGAGGGTGAATGAGTCGACTGGGAGGCCCATAGTGAGTAGGCCTGAAGAGAGAGAGCCAGAGAGGATGAGTTTTAGTATGGTTGGATTTCTTGAGTTTATTGCCATGGTGATCACCTACACTGACTGATGGAGCGGAAATCACAGAAGATAGATGTGGTAGTTGCAGCAGCGGAGAACTATTTGGGTGTGAGAGATTTAAGTGCAGAAGATCTACAGGAAGTTTTGAGAGAAGGGGTTCCATTCTCCCAGGCCAACAGCCTGGTGTAGGATCATTTAGGGCCCAAGTAGTGGGGTGGGGTGGGGGTTTTGGGGGATAGTGTATAAGTGCAGGGTTAGATGGTGGTGCAATTTAAGTTTTTCCCATTCCCCTTTTCCCTTTTTGGGGGGGTGACCAAAATGTGCAATCCGCACTCCGACCTGCGAAAGGCAACAATACGCAACACACCATCTAGTCTGCTGGAAGCCACATGAAGAATAATACTTCTTCTTTAACTGATGATCCTGCTGCCATTTCTCTGACAGGGCCTCTCCTGTCAGATAGAGCTACAACTTTCAAAGAAAACAATTCTAAATGATTATGACATCCAGACTGAATGAACAATAATGTTGAGCTATTTTCTGGATTATTGTCACCTACAGCCACATAAAGTTTTTACATATTAAGGTTAACAAGAGAGACCCAAAGACGTCAAACTGAGTAACAAATTGACAGGTGGGTCAAGTGAGAGTGCAAGCACTACATCTTCACACTCATACGCACTCAAAGGTATCTGGCACATCTCAAAGACACATTCCAGGAAAAGAGGTCATGTCCCACCAAACTCATATCAGTTGTCCCTGTGTGTGTCTGCCTGTGTCGTGACTCGTGTGTGTGTGGCATGTGTGCTGAAATTCTGGCACCACTGTAAAAAAGATCCAACACCTTCCAAAGTGGTCAGTGTATGGCTTGCTACTACGCATGCGCAGTCCCAGTACATTGAAATTAGCCATCCTCCCTTCCCCGCCCCACATCAACGAAAACGAGTTGATGTTTCTCGAGCATACCTATCAGTGCCATCAGTACATGTGTAGCTAGCCTAGAAAGTCAGTTTCAAAGAAGCATTGCCTGTTTATTGTGGAATAGAAAAACCGTTGCGAACTGAAGTGTTAGTTTATTTGTTTTCAGTTATGAAGTTGCCAGATGAGCAGCATTCTTCCTTGGAGATTAGAGATAGGTCGGATTTGCCAACCCCTTTCAGAAATCCTTTCGTTCACGAGTTACGATTCACCCCCTTGGAGAAAATCAGGGTAAGCAACCGTTTAACTTTTGCCGAAATCTTATTTAATGAACATTCAAATATGTTCTAATGTTATATTTTGCCAGCTAGTTTGTCAGTTAACGGCACTCTGTGCTACAGTAGCTATCAGCTAATTAGCATACTAGTTAGGTACCTGATGTTCTCTACCCACCAAGTTTTCTGTGCCTTTCAAGCGTGCCGCTGCATGTTATGGTCGAAGCTGGTAGCTAGAATAATTGGTATATATTGACCATAAACCACATGTAGGGACTAAACTAAAATCTATACATGTGGTGTATTTTATGGAGATTTGATTCTATCAAGAAGAGTTTTGATTTACATAACATCAGAGCTAACTTTTTGTAGCTATTGAATTGGTTATCTTGATTCTCGTAATTTGCATTTCAAACGTTTGCAGTGGATTTCCATGTCCAATAGCAGTTAACTGTAAAACTGTCCTAAATGACTGGGCAGCCTTCACTGTTCAAGGGAGGCTTGTCTACTGAGGCTTTAGAATAGATCTGGGTCACACAAAAAAAGATAATTGAGTCCCTGTGTTTACATTAAATGTTCCATGCGTTGTCTTTTGCCCACCTCTCTCACTCTGTCATCTCCGTCTGTCTTCCTTCCATCTCAATTCAGTTCAAGGGACTTTATTGGCATGGCAAACATATGTTAACATTGCCAAAGCAAGTGAAATGGATAATAAACAAAAGTTAAATAAACAATAAAAAATTTACAGTAAACATTACACTCACAAAAGTTCCCAAAAAATAACAACATTTCAAATGTCATATGTGTATATACAGTGTTGTAATGATGTGCAAATAGTACACCAGGGGAAATAAATAAACAGAAATATAGGTTGTATTTACAATGGTGTTTGTTCTTCACTGGTTGCCCTTTTCTTGTGGCAACAGGTCACAAATCTTGCTGCTGTGATTGCACACTGGTATTTAATTTTTTTGTTGTATTTAACTTTTATTTAACTAGAAAAGTCAGTTAAGAAAAAATTCTTATTTACAATGACGGCCTACCAAAAGGTCTCCTGCGGGGATGGGGTCTGGGATTAAAATAACAAATACATCAAATAAAAATATAGGACAAAACACATGCATAGTCACTTTAACTGTACATTCATGTACATATGTACATACTACCTCAATTGGGCCGACCAACCAGTGCTCCCGCATATTGGCTAACCGGGCTGCTTCTTCATTGTGTCCCGCCACCCACCACCCGCCAACCCCTCTTTACGCTACTGCTACTCTCTGTTCATCATATATGCATAGTCACTTTAACCATATCTACATGTATATACTACCTCAATCAGCCTGACTAACCGGTGCCTGTATATAGCCTCGCTACTGTATATAGCCTCGCTACTGTTTTTCACTGTCTTTCTACTGTTTTTTATTTCTTTACTTACCTATTGTTCATCTAATACCTTTTTTGCACTATTGGTTAGAGCCTGTAAGTAAGCATTTCACTGTAAGGTTGTATTCGGCACGTGACAAACTTTGATTTGATCACAACAAGAGCGACAACACTACATGAAGAGACTTAAGACCACAACTTAGCATAGCAGCAACACAACATGACAACATGGTAGCAACAAAACATGGTAGCAGCACAAAACAGGGCACAGACAACAGCACAAAGGGCAAGAAGGTAGAGACAACAATACATCACACAAAGCAGCCACAACTGTCAGCGTGTCCATGATTGAGTCTTTGAATCAAGAGATTGAGATAAAACTGTCCAGTTTGAGTGTTTGTTGTAGCTCGTTCCAGTCGCTAGCTGCAGCGAACTGAAAAGAGGAGCGGCCCAGGGATGTGTGTGCTTTGGGGACCTTTAACAGAATGTGACTGGCAGAACGGTGTTGTATGTGGAGGATGAGGGATGCAGTAGATATCTCAGATAGATATGGGAGGTTATCAAAATGGGATTTGTTTTGGAATTCTTTGTGGGTCTGTTTTTATCTGAGGCAAATATGTTTCTCTGATCATACATTTGACAGGAGGTTAGGAAGTGCAGCTCATTTAGCACATAGCCTGTCTTCTCTTGAGAGCCATGTCTTCATTTCTGCGGCCTTTCTCAATAGCAAGGCTACACTGAGTCTGTACATAGTCAAAGATTTCCTTGGGTCAGTCACAGTGGTCAGGTATTCTGCCACTGTACTTTCTGTTTAGTGCCAAATAGCATTCTAGTTTGCTCTGTTTTTCTTTAAATTCTTTCCAATGTGTCAAGTAATTATCTTTTTGTTTTCTCATGATTTGGTTGGGTCTAATTGTGTTGCTGTCCTGGGGCTCTGTCGGATCTGTTTGTATTTGTGAACAGAGCCCCAGGACCGGCTTGCTTAGGGGGCTCTTCTCCAGGTTAATTTCTTTGTATGTGATTGATTAGTTATGTAAGGTTTGGGAATCGCTTCCTTTTTAGGTGGTGGTAGAATTTGTAGATAATTAGCGGGAATCTGCATAAATCTGTTCTGCATGCATTATTTGTGAATTCTTGGTTGGTGAGCGGGACCCCAGACCTCACAACCATAAAGGGCAATGGGTTCTATAACTGATTGAAGTATTTTTAGCCAGATCCTAATTGGTATGTCACATGTTATGTTCCTTTTGATGGCATAGAAGGCCCTTCTTGCCTTGTCTCTCACAACTTCCACAAAGCTGTGAACGATATCTGGGGCGCTGATGTTTAGGCCGAGGTATGTATCGTTTTTTGTGTGCTCTAGGGCAACGGTGTATAGATGGAATTTGTATTCGTGGTCCTGGCAACAGGACATTTTTTGGAACACCTTTATTTTTGTCTTACTGAGGTTTACTGTCAGGGCCCAGGTCTGACTGAATCTGTGCAGAAGATCTAGGTGCTGCTTTTGGCCCTCCTTGGTTGGAGACCGAAGCACCAGATCATCAGCAAACAGTAGACGTTTGACTTCAGATTCTAGTAGGGTGAGGCCGGGTGCTGCACACTGTTCTAGTGCCCTCGCCAATTCCTTGATGTACATGTTGAAGAGGGTGGGGCTTAAGCTGCATCCCTGTCTCACCCCCCGGTGAAATGTGGTATTTTGTCCTGTAGTTCATTCACTGTAATTGGAGAATCCAATGGGTTCTTGTTGTCTTTAATAGTTGATTCTAAGATTTGTATTTGATCATGTATATGTTTTTGCTGTTTGTTCTTTGTTATAGAGCCAAAAAGATTGGAGAAGTGGTTTATCCATACATCTCCGTTTTGGATAACTCTTTGTTGTTAGTTTAGAGTTTTCCAATTTTACCAGAAGTGGTTAGATTCTATGGATTCTTCAATTACATTGAGCTGATTTCTGATGTGCTGTTCCTTCTTTTTCTGTAATGTATTGTTTTAGTGATTCACCATAGTGAAGGCGTAGGCTCAAGTTTTCTGGGTCTCTGTTTTTCGCTGGATAGGTTTCTCAATTTCTTTCTTAGGTTTTTGTTTTTGTCATTGTTAATTTTCTTAGGTTGTCTGCTTAAAATGTTTAGATTTGCTAGGGAAGCTGAGAGGTCAAATATACTGTTTAGGTTTTCTGCTGCCAAGTTTACACCTTCACTATTACAGTGAAACCGCTCCCTCTATGCTCCCTCAATTTACCCCTCTCTTCCCCTCTCTGTGTATGTAGTAAGAATAATTGACTCTGTGCCAATATGTGATGGTCAGTCAATCACCAGATCAATATGGTCACATGCACACAGTTGTCCCCTTACTCTCTGTTTAGCCTTTCACACACAGCCTTGCGGCTTGGACATGCATTTGTCAGTATCTGACCATGCTGCAAAGGACAGAATGGCTGTAGCATACGGCATCATTCAGCAAATGATCTATTTTGCTTGCACCAAGTCTGTGTGTAGCTAGTTAGTATTCGGATGAGTGTGACTTATGGTTTGCGTGGACTTAGCATTCTTTCTGGAAGTGCAGGAAATGTGGTTTGTCCCGTTCCTGGCTTCATGGCCTCTCTGCTCTCACACAGCCCCAGGACCAGGGTGTGTCCCAGTCACTCATCCATATACTGTACACTACAGCAACGCTCTCCAATCCTGTTCCTGGAGCGCTACCCTCCTGTAGGTTTTCACTCCAACCCCAGTTGTAACTAATCGGATTCAGCTTATCAACCAGCTAATTATTGGAATCGGGTGTGCTAGGTTGGAGTGTTTGTTTGTTTTAATTTCAACTTTATTTAACCAGGTAGGCAAGTTGAGAACACGTTCTCATTTACAACTGCGACCTGGCCAAGATAAAGCAAAGCACTGTGACACAAACAACAACACAGAGTTACACATGGAGTAAACAAACATACAGTCAATAACACAATAGAAAAGTCTATATACAGTGTTTGCAAATGAAGTAAGATTAGGGAGGTAAGGCAATAAATAGGCCGCAGTGGCGAAGTAATTACAATTTAGCATTAACACTGGAGTGTGAACTAGAGGTTGACCGATTTATGATTTTTCAACGCCGAGTCCGATTATGTGAGGACTAAAAAAAGCCGATACCGATTATTTGGACAATTTTATATATATATATTTGTAATAATGACAATTACAACAATACTTGAATGAATAATGATCACTTTTATCTGAACTTAATATAATACATAAATAAAATCTATTTAGTCTCAAATAAATAATGAAACATGTTCAATTTGGTTTAAATAATGCAAAAACACAGTGTTGGAGAAGAAAGTAAAAGTGCAATATGTGCCATGTCAAAAATAGCTACTTTTTAAGTTCCTAGCTCAGAACATGAGAACATCTGAAAGCTGGTGGTTCAATATTCCCAGTTAAGAAGTTTTAGGTTGTAGATATTATAGGAATTATGACGCAACGACTATTTCTCTCTATACCAGTTGTATATCGTATAGCTTTGACTATTGGATGTTCTTATAGGCACTTTAGTATTGCCAGCCTAATCTCCGGAGTTGATAGGCTTGAAGTCATAAACAGCGCTGTGCTTCAAGCATTGCTAAGAACTGCTGGCAAAATGCAGTAAAGTGCTGTTTGAATGAATGCTTACGAGCCTGTTTCTGCCTACCACCGCTCAGTCAGACTGCTCTATCAAATATCAAATCATAGTCTTAATTATAATATAATAAACGCAGAAATACGAGCCTTTGGTCATTAATATGGTCCGGAAAGTATCACGTTGAAAACCAAATGTTTATTCTTTCAGTGAAATACAGAACCGTTCCGTATTTTATCGAATAGGTGGCAACCCTAAGTCTAAATATTGCTGTTACATTGCACAACCTTCAATGTTATTTCATAATTATGTAAAATTCGGCAAATTAATTACGGTCCTCACACAGTTCGCAACGAGCCAGGCGGCCCAAACTGTTGCATATACCCTGACTCTGCTTGCACTGAACGCAAGAGAAGTGACACAGTTTCCTTAGTTATTATTACCTTCTAACATGAATTTCTTTGAACTAATGATGTTTATGGTTAGGTACATTTGTGAAACGGTTGTTTTTTCCCCGCAAATGCGCTTTTGTTAAATCATCACCCGTTTGGCGAAGTTGAAGTAGGCTGTGATTCGATGATAAATTAACAGGCACCACATTGATTATATGCAACTCGGGACAAGCTAGTTAACCTAGTAATATCATCAACCATGTGTAGTGTCATGACGTTGCCTGCTTGGGTATTGCAAAACCCCATCCCCCTCTCCCTGCCTCTCCCTTTCCTACCACAACCCATGCGGTGATCACAGAGAGACGTCGTAAATTCCTGAGAATCTCCTCATGGCCAAACAGTATTAAGAGAGAGGGTAAACTTTCAGGACTAAGGAATTCTCTTCCACCTCACAGAACTTGAGGTACGAACATATTTCATATTCCTGCAAAAGTATAAAAGATCGGTGGGGAGTCCAGCTATTAACATGCCCGTTTGTCCCCATGTGGGAAACTCATGAGAGACTGTGGGACTACATTACCATACCGCTGTTTATATAATAACCTCAGATATGAGGTTTACATCTGTTTGTTGTATAAAATGAATGAGTGAGTATGATACTGTTTGTATAATTGTGTAATATGATTTTGGACTGTTTAATGAAGAAAAATACAAATCCCGTTTGATTTGAACTAAACCCGAGGACCCGCCCCTGAGCCAGTTGGGTCAGACATCCAAGGACAGCCCCTCTATGCTATCCGAATAAAAGCTCAACTCTGAGAAATTACCATTAGACCAGGTTTTTCTCCATTAGGAGGAGAACGAAGGTTAAGTAACATTGCTGAATCTTTAACCATACCACGTGGTTAAACTCTTAGACGATCAAGAACAAGTCCTTGATATTGACTACTAGTCTGCAGCTAGGAATTCGGTATCATTGAACGCGAAGAAAGACAACCGCCGAAACATCATTCTATAACGAATGTCACTCTGAACTATCCACAATAGCCAAGACAGAGACCAACGAATCTCCAACAAACTAACTTCTCTCCAACGATGAAGACGACACACACCGAGCGTAACTATATATATATTGATTGCAATTGTTCCCGAATGAGTGAGCGTTCATGTGTAAGGATTAGCATGTCAATTGTTATAAAGAGTATACTCTGTAGTGACTTCTGAATCTTTCCCCCATTTTCCCTTTTGTCTAACAAGCCGCCATGCCGGTTCAGCCACTAGGGCATATTTCTCCCATTTCATGTAACCAATTTTATGTTTGTTTGTTTATGCATTTCTGTGAATTAATTAGTTAGTAATAAATAAATGATTTAAGACAATTGATGTATGGATGACTCATAGTGAAGACTGGGTTCGTGCAGATAATCAACAATTTACGACGTTTGGAATGAGACTAACGTGAGGTAAAAATAAATAAATCATTAATCAGAAGACTATTGATCAGATATGAAAATATCTGAAAGGTTATATTGGGAAATTATAACTTTGTAATCTAATAACTTTCCCTGGTGCCCTCGAATTCATAGTTAATTAGTTACGTTATTACTCAAGTGATCGCGTAATCCCTAATTACAGGAATCTTTGATAAAAACTATAAGTCTTCAATTTAATGATAGCAAAGACACGACAGTAGTTAACTAGTGATTATGTGAAGATTGATTGTTTTTTATGAGAACTTTAATGCCAGCTAGCAACTTACCTTGGCTCCTTACAGCCACAAGATCCTTTTGACGCTGCACTCGTGTAACAGGTGGTCAGCCTGCCACGCAGTCTCCTCGTGGATTGCAATGTAATTGGCCGTAATCGGCGTCCAAAAAGGCTGATTACCGATTTGTTGTAACTTGAAATCGACCACTAGTGTGAACCTACAGGACGGTTGATCTCCAGGAACAGGGTTGGAGAGCCCTGCCCTACAAGGTCAGGAAACTGGCCTCCATTTTGGCACAGAACATTTTGTGCCAGCAGTGGAAGATAAACACGGCAAACAAGTTTACTCCTGCAGCAGGAGGCATGCTTTACACACACAAACTGCACACAGAGACAAGGGGCAGAACATGACTCGATAAAGGAGCAGAAAGGATTGAGACTTTGGAACAGCGTTCAGCTTCTGAATCTGGTGCTAATTATTTCAGTCTCTGGATCTAGGCCAAGCCTCAGGAAATGTGCATTTCTATTCAATTGTATCATGAGCACGTTGACCTTTAAAAAAAAATATATATATATTTCTTGGAAGACAGTGTATCCAATTGCATTGTCATCGTTTGTTGCATGTTTCTGTCAAAGATTAAATCTAAATTATTGTTAAACTCAGATCAAGGTCATAGTTAGGCTAGTTGGACAGAAAGGTGCTGGAGGCTACTTGGGCCCATCAGAGACGTGAAGGTTGCTAGTTGAGTCAGTAAACTGTAGCAGGTGTCTATCTTAGTCTTGTTCTCACTAGCCTACTACCTGCTGTTACTGTGAAGGTGTCAGGGTGTTTTCCGTTCTATGTACACACACTGGTTAATTTAAGAACCGTCTCTCTCTGCCTGAACATAAACACTACTTCCCTTCACGCTGCTGACAACAGATCCTTATGACTGGGTGATGTGTGTGTCTGTCACACCAACACGTGTAACCACATTCCTCCCTCGGGCCTCTCTCGCTCTCTCCCAGATGTCCTGTTTTGAAGAGGAGTTTACAAAACAACAAAAACACCCCATATGAATTAACGTCACAATGAACCAAATAAAGATGTCACTAACTTATTGAACAGCTGAGGGGTCTGTATTGTAGTGACTCGTCTCTGTCTGCCATTTTGCCTAATGATAGTCTTTGCATTCTTTGAGGTGCCTGTGTGTGTGTTGACATTAGGGTTAGTTTTGTATTTGTAGGATCCCCATTAGCTGCTACAAATTCATAGCTTTAACTAATTATGACAAATGTTGAGAAAATGTTGAGCAATGTAATAAAGTAATGACTTTTCAAATAAGTTACCTTACACGTTATGTTGGCTGACAATTTGTTAGATACACTGTCCTTAAGAACCACATAGCATATCATTACAGCAGTATATACCGTTATGTTAGCTAGTTACCTAACGTTAGTTGGCTACTTATACATCAAACTTGCCAATATATTAACTATATGCTATCTAACTACCCAACGTTTATTGACCTGATTATTCCCGTCATTCTTAGCTTAGCTAAATGGTATAGTCCTTGTGCGTTCTCAATGGACATTCGGGCGCTTTTATAAATTCAGTCTGGCTATCTACTCCGATTTCAGAGCACTCTTGTCTGAGTGTACCAGAGCATTTATGCATTTATGAGCGCTCAACGCCCGTTGAATATGGCTGCTTTTAGTAAACGTCGGCAAAAAAGCGTAATTAAGTTGTTGCCAGCATCACAGTTAGTCACCAACGCTATGGATAACATGACAACTGCCTAACCAGCTCTGCAAGTGCAAGTAAAATTGTCAGTGGTCTCATTTGTCTGGAAGTAGCTAGCCAACGTTAGCTTGGGTGCTTGACTGCCACTGTAAGGTCTGAACGCTCAAATTACCTCTACTCCACGGCCGGTGTGTCCAGTGTGCGCTCCGAGAGTGAACCCCTCTGAATTTACAAATGGACAATCTGACAACAAGCTCTAAATTTACGAGCGCACTCTGGCACTCCTCATTGAATTTAAGAACACACCAGATTCTCCATATACTCAACTAGTCTAAAGAAGTCCTTTAATTAGCACAACAGTTTTCAGCTGTGCTAACGTAATTGCAAAAGGCTTTTCTAGTGATCAATTAGCCTTTTAAAATGATAAACTTGGATTAGCGAACACAGCGTGCCATTGGAACACAGGAGTGATGGTTGCTGATAATGGGCCTCTGTACGCCTATGTATATTCCATAAAAAATCTGCCGTTTCCAGCTACAATAGTCAATTACAACATTAACAATGTCTACACTGTATTTCTGATCAATTTGATGTTATTTTATTGGACAAAAAATGTGCTTTTCTTTCAAAAACAGTGACATTTCTAAGTCACCCCAAACTTTTGAACGATAGTGTGAAATATATATGAGTGTGCAACTTAATTTTTTTAATTTGTAGCTTACAGTTCATTCGCTGTTAGTCAGCACCTCTAGGCTAAATCATTTTCTCTGGGTGTGCGCCAGCTCATTCTTTTTGTTAGTCTAGGTAGCCATTTGATTAGCTGTTCAGGAGTCTTATGGCTTGGGGGTAGAAGCTGCTATTTAGGAGCCTCTTGGACCTAGACGTGGCGCTCCGGTACCGCTGTGTGCAGTAGCTGCTGTGCAGTAGCTATGACTAGGGTGGCTGGAGTCTTTGACAATTTTTAGGGCCTTCCTCTGACACCGCCTGGTATAGAGGTCCTGGATGGCAGGAAGCTTGACCCATGTGATGGGCCGTACGCACTACCCTCTGTAGTGCCTTGCGGTCGGAGGCCGAGCAGTTGCCATACCAGGCAGTGATGCAACCCGTCAGGATGCTCTCGATGGGGCAGCTGTAAAACCTTTTGAGGGTCTGAGGACCCGTGCCAAATCTTTTCAGTCTCCTTAAGGGGTAAGGGTTTTGTCGTGCCCTCTTCACAACTGTCTTGGTGTGCTTGGACCATGTTAGTTTGTGGACATCAAGGAACTTGAAGCTCTCAACCTGCTCCACAACAGCCCCGTCGATGAGAATGGAGGTGTGCTCAGTCCTCCTTTTCCTGTAGTCCACAATCATCTCCTTTGTCTTGATCATGTTGAGGGAGAGGTTGTTGTCCTTGCACCACACAGTCAGGTCTCTGACCTCAGCCTATATGGAGGTCTCATCGTTGTCGGTGATCAGGCCTACCATTGTTGTCATCAGCAAACTTAATGATGGTGTTTGAGTCGTGCCTGCCAGTGCAGTCATGAGTGAACACGGAGTACAGGAGGGGACTGAGCACGCACCCCCGAGGGGCCCCCGTGTTGAGGATCAGTGTGACAATGTGTTGTTACCTACCCTTACCACCTGGGGGCGGCCGGTCAGGAAGTCCAGGATCCAGAGGGAGGTGTTTAATCCCAGGGTCCTTTGCTTAGGGATGAGCTTTGAGGGCACTATGGTGATGAATGCTGAGCTGTAGTCAATGAGTTCTCATGTAGGTGTTCCTTTTGTCCAGGTGGGAAAGAGAGAGTGGAGTACAATAGAGATTGCATCATCTGTAGTTCTGTTGGGGCGGTATGCAAATTGGAGTGGGTCTAGGGTTTCTGGGATAATGGTGTTGATGTGAGCCATGACCAACCTTTCAATGCACTTCGTGGCTGCAGACGTAAGTGCTATGGGTCGGTAGTCATTTAGGCAGGTTACCTTGGTGTTCTTGGGCACAGAGACTATGGTGGTCTGCTTGAAATATGTTGGTATTACAGACTCCGACAGGGAGAGGCTGAAAATGTCAGTGAAGACACTTGCCAGTTGGTCCAAATTCCAAATAGGATCCGTAAAGTTTGTAGAAACATGTCAAACAATGTTTATAATCAATCCTCAGGTTGTTTTTAGCCTAAATAATCAATAATATTTCAACCGGACAATAGCTGATGGTTTGTCGGCGAATATAGCAGGATTTCTTATAAGCTGCCGGGTTAGAGTCCCGCTCCTTAAAAGCGGCAGCTCTACCCTTTAGCTCAGTGTGAATGTGGCCTGTAATGCATGATTTCTGGTTAGTGTATGTTTATTTTTATTTCATTTATTTAACCAGGTAGGCTAGTTGAGAACAAGTTCTCATTTACAACTGCGACCTGGCCAAGAATAAAGCAAAGCAGTTCGACACATACAAAAACACAGAGTTACACATGGAATAAACATGACATAGTCAATAATACAGTTGAAGAAAATCTATATACAGTGTGTGCAAATGAGGTAAGATAAGGGCGGTAAGGCAATAAATAGGCCATGGTGGTGAAGTAATTACAATATACCAATTAGATACTGGAGTGATGGATGTGCAGAAGATGAATGTGCAAGTAGAGATACTGGGGTGCAAAGGAGCAAGATAAATACAGTATGGGGATGAGGTAGTTGGATGGGCTATGTACAGGTGCAGTGATCTGTGAGCTGCTCTGACAGCTGGTGCTCTAAGCTAGTGAGGGAGATATGAGTCTCCAGCTTCAGTGATTTTTGCAGTTTGTTCCAGTCATTGGCAGCAGAGAACTGGAAGGAAAGGCGGCCAAAGGAGGAATTGGCTTTGGGGGTGACTAGTGAGATATAACTGCTGGAGCGCGTGCTACGGGTGGGTTCTGCTATGGTGACCAGCGAGCTGAGATAACACGGGGCTTTACCTAGCAGAGACTTGTAGATGACCTGGAGTCAGTGGGTTTGGTGACAAGTAGGAAGCGAGGGCCAGCCAACGAGAGCGTACAGGTCGCAGTGGTGGGTGGTATATGGGGCTTTGGTGACAACGGATGGCACTGATAGACTGCATCCAGTTTGCTGAGGAGTGTTGGAGGCTATTTTGTAAATGACATCGCCGAAGTTGAGGATCGGTAGGATGGTCAGTTTTACGAGGGTATGTTTGGCAGCATGAGTGAAGGAGGCTTTGTTGCGAATAGGAAGCCGATTCTAGATTTAGATTTTTGGATAAACGTGCTTTCAGTTCGTCCCATTTATTTTCCAGGGATTGAACGTTAACTAGCAGGACGGAAGGCAAGGGCAGATTAGCCACTTGTCACCTGATCCTCACAAGGCACCCTGATCTCTTTCTGCGTAATCTCAGTTTCCTTCTCCAGTGAATGCCAGGGATCTGGGCCTGATCGGGGGTCTGTAGTATATCCCTCCCGTCCGACTCATTGAAGAAGAACTCTTCGTTCAGTTCGAGGTGAGCAATCGTAGTTCTGATGTCCAGAAGCTCTTTTTGGTCATAAGAGACTGTAGCAGCAACATTATGTACAAAACAAGTTGGGAACAACGCAAAAAAACTAACAAAATAGCATGGTTGGTTAAGAGCCAATAAGACAGCAGCATTCCCCTCCGGCGCCATCACAAAAACCAAATAAAATCAAATTTTTTATTATAGACATATTTAGCATGTTTTCTTAAGTGTTTGAGATTAGGTCCCTGTATGGTCAAAAACCTCTTCAAATATGCAACATTTTAATATTTTTTTAAATTTTTTACATTGGATAAAAGTAGAGACTCAGAGCTACAAAATGGTGTATCATACACTGCATCTGAGGAAACAATGGGAAAGTAATTATGCTTTGAATGTTGATCAACTTGTGAACTCACTTTTGAGAAAACCGTCCTTTCAATGTTTTGGCACTACTATTGGAGAGCCCTTCTTTGTCTACAATCATTCAGCGTTGTTCACACCCTCTTAAGCCTTAGCCTCACCCATCTCTTTAAGGGTTGATCTGTGAGTTCTGTACTAACTTGCCAGCTACTTGCAGACATCTAAAAGAGAGAGAACAGCTCACTGAACATCATTCGCCCTAGCAGAGCTGGTTAGGCTGCTTTGTCATCCAGAGCGTTGGTGACTGCAACTGTGCTGTCAGATTGTCCGTTAGTAAATTCAGAGCGTTTCGTGTTCAGAGCACACACTGGATGCTCTGGCCAATAAGTAGGGTTGTTCCGAAAGCTCTGACCTCACTAGTCAAGCACCCAAGCTAACATTGGCTAGCTACTTCCAGACATGTAATAAGAGAACACCCCACTCTGACCATTTTACTCCCTCTAGCAGAGTTGTTTAGGTAGTATTCATGTTATCCAGAGCGTTGGTGACCGTAACAGTGCTGCTGGGAACAAATAAATTACGCTTTGTTGCCGATGTTTACTGACACCGGACATATTCAACCGGAGTGTTGAGCGTTCAAAAATTAATCAGTTATTCTGCACTCTGGCACACTAAGATGAGTCTTTTGTTAAGAAATATAGCTAGCTAGGTAAACAATGAATCCCAACGCATGATGTAACATTAGTTAGCGAGCCAACCAGCTAACGTTAGCTAGCTAGCTAACAGTACAATAACTTGAAATGAAAATACTTGGAGTGGAGTCTTTTGTTAAGACATGTAGCTAGCTAGCTAAACAATGGATCATAATCACAACTCATGACGTTACTACCCTGCATGAACCTGCAGGTAGCTAACCAACCAAGTTCTATGAATATAACTAGTCAAGCAAATGTGTCTGAGATACGAAGAATAAGATCATACACATAACGTTAGCTAGCGAGCCAGCCAGCTAACGTTAGCTAGCTACCAGTACACTTTAACTTGACATTAGGTTTATGCAGTTTTACCAAGCAATACATACATAAAAAAAAGAAGCTGCGTTTGACACGTTACCTAGACATACTGACCAGCTCCAATACACAGACACGTGCTATATGGCAGACCAATACAAGCTCATCTCTCGGCATGTCCAGCCCACTCATTATCTCAGCCAATCATGGCCAGAGTATTGATTGGATAATATAAGTCTTCACTTTTAATGATAAGTCAGAGACATGACATGTGTCAATGCACAGGTCAGGCAAATCCATCTCCCAAAACACAAACCTGTTAGAAATTCTGAAAACAGGCAAAGGGAATATAAGTAACATGCTTGGAGCTTTACAGCGAAGAAAAGGGCTTGTCTCTAACCCAAATGGTTCAAACAATATGACTCATATTGCCAGAGTTGCTTTTTACATTTTTTACAATTATTTTTCCCCCTGTCAGGATTCGCACGCATTTTATATAATTTCACAAACCATGTTGAGGGCTGTTTTTAAACTAATCCTGGTTTGATAATTATTGGTTTGATAACAAACAACGTTGTTCAGTCATCTTACCTAGCTAGCTAACAACCTGGTAACTTGACAGTAGGTCTAGGCAAATTTCATTGGCCCAGGAAGAAAGGAAAATGGTCTGCTACTCATAAGATGTGCTTCAAAGGTAGGATTCGTGTAGTCCATGCCCAGCCAATCAAAATTAGTTTTTCCCTGCAAAACGGCTTTATTACAGACGGAAATCATTCTCAGCCCCCGCCCCCCACCAGACCAAACCATGGAAAAACAGCCCCAGACCATTTTTCCTCCTCCACCAAACTTCACAGTTGGCACTATGCATTGGTGCAGGTAGCGCTCTCCTGCAATTTGCCCAGATTATGAAGCGTGATTCATCACTCCCAGAGAACGCGTTTCCACTGCTCCAGAGTCCAATGGCGGCGAGCTTTACACCACTCCAGCCGCTACTTGGTATTACACATGGTGATCTTAGGCTTGTGTGTGGCTAATCTGCCATGGAAACCCATTTCTTTAAGCTCCCGACAAACAGTTATTGTGCTGACGTTGCTTCCAGAGGCAGTTTGTGAGTTTTGTAAGTGAGGACAGATGATTTTTCCACGTTACCCACTTCAGCACTTGGCGGTCCTGTTTAGCAGGGCAGAAACTTTATAAACTGACTAGTTGGAAAGATGGCATCCTATGACGGTGCCATGTTGAAAGTCACTGAGCTCTTCAGTAAGACCATTCTACTGCCAATATTAGTCTATGGCGATTGTATGGCTGTGTGCTTGATTTTTATACACCTGTCAGCAATGGGTGTGGTAGAAATAGCTGAATCCACTACTTTGAAGGGGTGTCCACATACTTTGTGTGTGTGTGGATATATATATATCTCAGCAAAAAAAGAAACGTCCTCTCACTGCGTCTATTTTCAGCAAATTTAACGTGTAAATATTTGTATGAAGATAAGATTAAACAACTGAGATATAAGCTGAACAAGTTCCACAGACATGTGACTAACAGAAGTGGAATAATGTGTCCCTGAACAAAGGTGGGGTCAAAATCAAAAGTAGCAGTCAGTATCTGGTGTGGCCACCAGCTGCATTAAGTACTGCTGTGCATCTCCTCCTCATGGACTGCAGTTCTTGCCAGTTCTTGCTGTGAGATGTTACCCCACTCCTCCACCAAGTGAAGGGTACCACATGAGGGAGCAGGCTGTCTTCCCTGTAACGCACATCGTTGAGATTGCATGCAATGACAATAAGATCAGTCCAATGATGCTGTGACATACCGCCCCAGACCATGACGGACGCTCCACCTCCAAATCGATCCCGCGCCAGAGTACAGGCCTCGGTTTAACGCTCATTCCTTCTACGATAAACACGAATCCGACCATCACCCTTGGTGAGACAAAACCGCAACTCGACAGTGAAAAGCACTTTTTGACAGTCCTGTCTGTTCCAGTGACGGTGGGTTTGTGCCCATAGGCAACGTTGTTGCCGGTGATGTCTGGTGAGGACAACAGGCCTACAAGCTCTCAGTCCAGTCTCTCTCAGCCTATTGCGCACAGTCCGCACTGATAGAGGGATTTTGCGTTCCTGGTGTAACTCGGGCAGTTGTTGTTGCCATCCTGTACCTGTCCCGTAGGTGTGATGTTTGGATGTACCGATCCTGTGCAGGTGTTGTTACACGTGGTCTGCCACAGCGAGAATGATCAGCTGTCCGTCCTGTCTCCCTTTAGCGCTGTCTTAGGCGTCTCACAGTACGGACATTGAAATTTATTTCCCTGGCCACATCTGCAGCATGTCTAAGACACGTTCACGCAGATGAGCAGGGATCCTGGGCATCTTTCTTTTGGTGTTTTTTCAGAGTCAGTAGAAAGGCCTCTTTAGTGTCCTAAGTTTTCATAACTGTGACCTTAATTGCCTACCGTCTGTAAGCTGTTAGTGTCTTAATGACTGTTCCACAGGTGCATGTTCATTAATTGTTTATGGTTCATTGAACAAGCATTGGAAACAGTGCTTAAAAACTTTACAATGAATTTGGATTTTTATGAATTATCTTTTAAAGACAGGGTCCTGAAAAAGGGACGTTTCTTTTTTTGGTGTGTGTGTGTACAGTTGAAGTCAGAAGTTTACATACACTTATGTTGGAGTCATTAGAACTTGTTTTTCAACCACTCCACAAATTTCTTGTTAACAGACTATAGTTTTGGAAAGTCTGTTCGGACATCTTCTTTGTGCATGACACAAGTCATTTTTACAACAATTGTTTATAGACAGATTATTTCACTTATAATTCACTGTATCACAATTCCAGTGGGTCAGAAGTTTGCATACATTAAGTTGACTGCGCCTTTAAACAGCATGGACAATTCCAGAAAATGCTTTAGAAGCTTCTGATAGGCTAATTGACATAATTTGAGTCAATTTGAGGTGTACCTGTGGATGTATTTCAAGGCCTACCTTCAAACTCAGTGCCTCTTTGTTTGACATCGTGGGAAAATCAAAAGAAATCAGCCAAAAGCTCAGATAAAAAATTGTAGACCTCCACAAGTCTGGTTCATCCTTGGGAGCAATTTCCAAACGCCTGAAGGTACCACGTTCATCTGTACAAACAATAGTAGACAACTATAAACACCATGGGACCACGCAGCCGTCATACCGCTCAGGAAGGAGACACGTTCTATCTCCTAGAGATGAACGGACTTTGGTGCGAGAAGTGCAAATCAATCCCAGAACAACAGCAAAGGACCTTGTGAAGATGCTGGAGGAAACAGGTACAAAAGTATCTATATCCACAGGAAAACGAGTCCTATATCGACATAACCTGAAAGGCCACTCAGCAAGGAAGAAGCCACTGCTCCAAAACCGCCATAAATAAGCCAGACTACGGTTTGCAACTGCACATGGAGACAAAGATCATACTTTTTGGAGAAATGTCCTCTGGTCTGATGAAACAAAAATAGAACAGTTTGGCCACAATGACCATCGTTATGTTTTGAGGAAACAGGGGGAGGCTTGCAAGCTGAAGAACACCATCCCAACCGTGAAGCACGGGGGTGTCAGCATCATGTTGTGTGGGTGCTTTGCTGCAGGAGGGAATGGTGCGCTTTACAAAATAGATGGCATCATGAGGGAGGAAAATGATGTGGATATATTGAAGCAACATCTCAAGACATCAGTCATGAAATTAAAGCGTGGTCGCAAATGGGTCTTCCAAATGGACAATGACCCCAAGCATACTTCCAAAGTTGTGGCAAAATGGCTTAAGGACAACAAAGTCAAGGTATTGGAGTGGCCATCGCAAAGCCTTGACCTTAATTTCATAGAAAATTTGTGGGCAGAACTGAAAAAGCGTGTGCGAGCAAGGAGGCCTACAAACCTGACTCAGTTACACCAGCCCTGTCAGGAGGAATGGGCCAAACTTCATCCAACTTATTGTGGGAAGCTTGTGGAAGGCTACCCAAAACGTTTGACCCAAATTAAGCAATTTAAAGGCAATGCTACCAAATACTAATTGAGTGTATGTAAACTTCTGACCCACTGGGAATGTGATGAAAGAAGTACAATTATTCCGACATTTCACATTCTTAAAATAAAATGGCGATCCTAACTGACCTAAGACAGGGAATTTCTACTAGGATTAAATGTCAGGAATTGTGAAAAACTGAGTTTAAATGTATTTGGCCAAGGTGTATGTAAACTTCCGACTTCAACTGTATATACAGTATATATTAAATCTATATATTAATAAAAAAAAATAAAAAAAAATATTTGTATATATTTATTTGTGTGTATATATTTTAGTGCGTATGAAAGCTACTAGCTACGATGGCGTTCTATGAAAACTGTACACATGTTGCACTTTGTAACTAGCATAACAATAACTACATATTCTGGCTATAACAATAAAATCAATAATCAATACAAATATCACATTTTGGGACTTTCAAGTAATGTCCAACAGCAATAAGGCCTCCCTTGCTTGCTCGAATGAGTCTTCCACCAAAACCAGGACACCTGCTGAACAGCAACTAGCCATGTTTTGTTGGGGTCCATGCATTTTGGTGGTTGATGGCAGTGCATACGTGCAGAGTCCCTGCATAGTGATGTACGTGCAGAGTCCCTGCATAGTGATGGGCACCCATACGTGCAGAGTCCCTGCATAGTGATGTACGTGCAGAGTCCCTGCATAGTGATGGACGCGCGTACGTGCAGAGTCCCTGCATAGTGATGGACACGCGTACGTGCAGAGTCCCTGCATAGTGATGGACACGCGTACGTGCAGAGTCCCTGCATAGTGATGGACGCGCGTACGTGCAGAGTCCCTGCATAGTGATGGACGCGCATACGTGCAGAGTCCCTGCATAGTGATGGGCACGCGTACGTGCAGAGTCCCTGCATAGTGATGTACGTGCAGAGTCCCTGCATAGTGATGGACGCGCGTACGTGCAGAGTCCCTGCATAGTGATGGACGCGTGTACGTGCAGAGTCCCTGCATAGTGATGGACGCGTGTACGTGCAGAGTCCCTGCATAGTGATGGACGCGTGTACGTGCAGAGTCCCTGCATAGTGATGGACGCGTGTACGTGCAGAGTCCCTGCATAGTGATGGGCGCGCGTACGTGCAGAGTCCCTGCATAGTGATGGGCACGCGTACGTGCAGAGTCCCTGCATAGTGATGGGCACGCGTACGTGCAGAGTCCCTGCACAGTGATGGGCACGCGTACGTGCAGAGTCCCTGCACAGTGATGGACACGGGTACGTGCAGAGTCCCTGCATAGTGATGGACGCGCGTACGTGCAGAGTCCCTGCATAGTGATGGGCGCGCGTACGTGCAGAGTCCCTGCACAGTGATGGACACGCGTACGTGCAGGGTCCCTGCACAGTGATGGGCACGCGTACGTGCAGAGTCCCTGCATAGTGATGGGCACGCGTACGTGCAGAGTCCCTGCATAGTGATGGGCACGCGTACGTGCAGAGTCCCTGCATAGTGATGGACACGCGTACGTGCAGAGTCCCTGCATAGTGATGGGCACGCGTACGTGCAGAGTCCCTGCATAGTCCCTGCATAGTGATGGACACGCGTACGTGCAGAGTCCCTGCATAGTGATGGGCACGCGTACGTGCAGAGTCCCTGCATAGTCCCTGCATAGTGATGGACGCGCGTACGTGCAGAGTCCCTGCATAGTGATGGGCACGCGTACGTGCAGAGTCCCTGCATAGTGATGGGCACGCGTACGTGCAGAGTCCCTGCATAGTGATGGGCACGCGTACGTGCAGAGTCCCTGCATAGTGATGGGCACGCGTACGTGCAGAGTCCCTGCATAGTGATGGGCACGCGTACGTGCAGAGTCCCTGCATAGTGATGGGCACGCGTACGTGCAGAGTCCCTGCATAGTGATGGACGCGCGTACGTGCAGAGTCCCTGCATAGTGATGGGCACGCGTACGTGCAGAGTCCCTGCATAGTGATGGGCACGCGTACGTGCAGAGTCCCTGCATAGTGATGGGCACGCATACGTGCAGAGTCCCTGCATAGTGATGGGCACGCGTACGTGCAGAGTCCCTGCATAGTGATGGGCACGCGTACGTGCAGAGTCCCTGCATAGTGATGGGCACGCGTACGTGCAGAGTCCCTGCATAGTGATGGGCACGCGTACGTGCAGAGTCCCTGCATAGTGATGGGCACGCATACGTGCAGAGTCCCTGCATAGTGATGGGCACGCGTACGTGCAGAGTCCCTGCATAGTGATGGGCACGCGTACGTGCAGAGTCCCTGCATAGTGATGGACACGCATACGTGCAGAGTCCCTGCATAGTGATGGACACGCATACGTGCAGAGTCGTGATACTTCAACCTAATATGACAAGTCATACCTTGTTGGAAAGCTGAAAGACTGTAGAAACTGAATATGCATAGGTGCTGTACAGAAGACTTGCGCATCTTTCCCAGAAATCAATTTATGAGTAGGCAAAACGTCCATACATTAGACATTTTGGACAATGTGAATGAGGACATTTTCCAGTACCTCTGAAAGGATTGTCATAAGGTTGTCATGGATCAATTACATAACAGCCAAAGCTTCAGTAAAAGGTAAGTCTTGTTTTTTAACAAATGGCTTATTGGTTGTTTATTGTAAAATGTATTGTTGTGATCAACCAGGATGTGCATGTCCAGATAGGTAGAGGTTGAAATTATCTTCATTTTGAAACATTTTGAAACTCATCTGAAAATCGAGGACAGTTTTAATTTTATCTCCTGATCTCAATGACATCACCAGCCAATTCTATATTAACCCCCAAAATGATTTTGCTAGTGTATCTTAGCTAACAGTTATTACATCACCATCTATAGGGTTTGCTATACTTCCAGGATCACAAGATGGCTAGCTAGTGACCTTGGAGGTTTCCCGGACGATCTGATGAGCATCTGAGGAAGATATGCAACTTGTAACAATGTATCATTTTTTTTTAGTAGAGGGAACGATACTCCGCTGCCAAATTAATATAAGGGAAACACTGATTCCACAGGAGGGACGGATAGTCATAATTCTGGTAATTGAGTTATAACCTCAGAAGAATGGCTTCTAATGTTTGTTAGTATGCTGTTTGGATGAGTCCATTTCCAGAAGGGGGTGGTGGTGGTCAGGATGGGTCGTTAGGTGTTTTGGGGAAGGGGGGGTCATAAACCAGCCCTATTAGTGTTTATCTGGCCATGCTGTCTGAACCTGGGGCTCACACAGAGAGAGGGAGAGGGATTAAAGCAGAGCGAGGGAGGAGAAGAGAAGGAATACGAGTCCCCTGGGAAAGGAAAGGACCACATTGTAATGTAGGCAGGCAGAGAGAGGGGGATAGAGAGAGAGGGGGAAAGATATATTTATAGAGAAAGCAATAGAGAGAGAAACATGTGCAGTATTGAGAACAACAACACCCTACTGTAACAGACAGAAGAGGGATAAGAGGTCTCCAGATGATGGATAGAGGAATAGAGGGGGGTGGTGGGATCTGAAATGACAGTGTGGGGCTTGACATTGTGACCCTGTTATTTGGAGTGATGGCATGACATACAACCATATTCCTTCTAAGGGCGTGACATGTCAATAGTTATCTGCTTTGACCTTAATGATGTAAGCATAAATTAACTTGATACTAAATTAACTGTTTTATTTTTATTTAAACCTGAAATCACATTGGATAGTTAAAAAAAAAAATCTATCATTTCTGTATGAGCTGTTGTGATCATGCTTACATAAGGAGCATAGAGTAAACAAGGAGAAAGCTAGGAGGGATGACTAGCTGTATGTCTGTCATTGCTGGATTGTTAGAGGCAAGCCTGAGTCTTCTTTAACAGAGCAGTTCTTTTTGGGTCAATCTAACTTCACAGAAAGAGATTCTTTCCCTGATGAAATGATAATTTGTACCTCTGTCACCCTCTCCCTCTGTGTTTGAATGAATGAATGCATCACCATTTGATTTTGTTACTCTCTCTCTCCGCTCCCCCCCTTCTCAGATCGGTGTGATGACTGTGACTGTGTTCCCAGTACGGTTGTTTTTTGCAGTGTTCCTCATGTTGCTGGCCTGGCCCTTTGCCTTCGCTGCCTCTCTGGGACGATCTGAACTGGCCGTGGAGACCGAGACCTGGTGGAGGAGGTGTGTGTGTGAGAGAGAGAATTATATATCAAATCCAAATCAAATCACATTTTATTGGTCAGATGCAGATGTTAATGCGAGTGTAGCGAAATGCTTGTGCTTCTAGTTCCGACCATGCAGTAATATCTAACAAGTAATCTTGTAATCACAACAACTACTTTATACACACAAGTGTAAAGGAATGAATAAGAATATGTACATATAAATATATGGATGAGCGATGGCCGAACGGCATAGGCAAGATGCAGTAGATGGTATAGAGTACAGTATATATATATATATATATATATATATATATAATGAATGAATGACACCTGATAATGACATCACCACCTCTTGTGGAAGGTTTGGATATTGTCGTCATTGTGTCGGGGCAAACACACACGCGACAGGCCGTAATTGCATTCTTAAAGAGATTCTCCTGTAATTGTGTGTACTTTTTAGCCAGTAGTTCTGAAAGTAACGCTCACTAGCCAAAAGTGGTCCCTGAAAATGAAGTACTACGTCACATGTACAGATATGTGAACCACATCATTGCTCTCTCTGCTGTGTGTTCACCTCTGCTGTGTGTTCACCTCTGCTGTGTTGTCACTCAAATGGTGAGGGGGCTGAAGCTCATTGATGGATCCAGCCCAAAGTAGGAGGTTTACAAAAATACATAGAAGTTGCCAAAGTTCCAGAGCAAATCTTTAATTGACTTACCTGTGTAAATAGCAATTAAACAGACACACCCTCACCCTGTCTCTCACTCTTGCTCTCTCTCTCTCTTGCTCTCTCTCTGTCTCTCTCTCCTACAGGATCTGTGACATAGCCCTGAGGGTGATCATGCGAGCCATGTGGTTCTGTGGAGGTTTCCATTGGGTGACGGTGAAAGGGGAACCGGCCCCGCCCTCACAGGCGCCCATCCTCACCCTGGCCCCTCACTCGTCCTACTTCGACGCCATCCCCATCACCATGACCATGGCCTCTATCGTCATGAAGTCCGAGAGCAAGAACATCCCCGTCTGGGGCAGTGAGTAGTAATCCTCATCATCTTCATTAAATACCATTGTCTACCTCACCTATTTCTCTTCTTCTCTCTCGCTTTCTCTCTGCCTCTTCCTCATTTGTCAGGCTTTTTTGGTCTGACTCACTGTCTAGGGAAGTGTGTACTGTAGCCTTCATTTTCTCTCTCTCTGGTAGTATAGTCTTCCTCATTTCTTTCTGTCTCCATCAGGGCCGGTGAGAACCAGTCTTCTGATAGATACTGACTGATGTGAGGTTATCAGACTGAACATGAAGGGGGGAGGGGTAGAGGTGGTGAGACCAGGTGTTAATGATTAGCATATTCTGGTTATCTCATAACATTCTTATTATTAGTCATAATGCTGTGCTAATCACTCTATAATCTCTCTGTCATCTCTCTATTTCCCTCCCTCTCTTATCCGTCTCTCACTACTCCCCTTCTTTCCCCCTTCCCCCACATCCCCTTCTCTCCCTACTCTTTCTCCCCCCTGCCCCTTCTGTCTCTCCCCCCTGCCCCTTCTGTCTCTCCCCCCTGCCCCTTCTGTCTCTCCCCCCTGCCCCTTCTGTCTCTCCCCCCTGCCCCTTTTGTCTCTCCCCCTGCCCCTTTTGTCTCTCCCCCCTGCCCCTTGTGTCTCTCTTTCTCCCTGCCTCTTGTGTCTCTCCCCCCTGCCCCTTTTGTCTCTCTTTCTCCCTGCCCCTTGTGTCTCTCTTTCTCCCTGCCCCACCAGCTCTGATAAAGTTCATAAGACCAGTGTTTGTGTCGCGGTCGGACCAGGATTCTCGTAGGAAGACAGTTGAGGAGATCAAACGCAGAGCCCACGCTGGAGGGGAGTGGCCTCAGGTAACACACACACTGCCTGCTTGTGTTAACGTAAAGACCAATCCTCCTCAATCTTCTATATCAAATGTACTGTGTGTGTGTGCAGATAATGATATTTCCAGAGGGGACGTGTACCAACAGATCCTGCCTCATCACATTCAAGCCTGGTATGTGTTCTTCTTTATGCTGACCAAGCTCTCAAACCCTCGCTCTCTCGCTCGCTCTGTCTCTCTCTCGCTCTCTCTGTCTCTCTCTCTGTCTCTCAATTCAATTCAATTCAAGGGGCTTTATTGGCATGGGAAACATGTGTTAACATTGCCAAAGCACTCGCTCTCTCTGTCTCTCTCTGTCTCTCTCTCTCTGTCTCTCTCTCTCTGTCTCTCTCTCTCTGTCTCGCTCTCTCTGTCTCGCTCTCTCTGTCTCGCTCTCTCTGTCTCGCTCTCTCTGTCTCGCTCTCTCTGTCTCGCTCTCTCTGTCTCGCTCTCTCTGTCTCGCTCTCTCTGTCGCTCTCGCTCTCTCTGTCGCTCTCGCTCTCTCTGTCGCTCTCGCTCTCTCTGTCGCTCTCGCTCTTTCTGTCGCTCTCGCTCT
>NC_092111.1:22934319-22936819 GCF_045679555.1 Salvelinus alpinus | reverse complement strand
CGCTCCCTCTGTCCCGCTCCCTCTGTCCCGCTCCCTCTGTCCAGCTCCCTCTGTCTCGCTCCCTCTGTCTCGCTCCCTCTGTCTCGCTCCCTCTGTCTCGCTCCCTCTGTCTCGCTCCCTCTGTCTCGCTCCCTCTGTCTCGCTCCCTCTGTCTCTGTCTCTCTCTCGCTCTCTCTGTCGCTCTGTCGCTCTCTCTGTCGCTCTGTCGCTCTCTGTCTGTCTCGCTCTCTGTCTGTCTCGCTCTCTGTCTGTCTCGCTCTCTGTCTGTCTCGCTCTCTGTCTGTCTCGCTCTCTGTCTGTCTCGCTCTCTGTCTGTCTCGCTCTCTGTCTGTCTCGCTCTCTGTCTGTCTCGCTCTCTGTCTCTCTGTCGCTCTCTGTCTGTCTCGCTCTCTGTCTGTCTCGCTCTCTGTCTGTCTCGCTCTCTGTCTGTCTCGCTCTCTCTTTGTTTCTGGAAAGTGTGGTTGTGTGTGTCTCTCTCTCTTTGTCTCTGGAAAGTGTGGTTGTGTGTGTCTCTCTCTCTCTTTGTCTCTGGAAAGTGTGGTTGTGTGTCTCTCTCTCTCTTTGTCTCTGGAAAGTGTGGTTGTGTGTGTCTCTCTCTCTCTTTGTCTCTGGAAAGTGTGGTTGTGTGTGTCTCTCTCTCTCTTTGTCTCTGGAAAGTGTGGTTGTGTGTCTGTTCTGTGTGTGTGTGCGTTCCCACTGTAGTGACCCCTCTTCATTGTGACTGTCCCCACAGAGTAATCCCTTCTGTTCCACCCCAGTGTCAACGTCCTGTCCCCATAAGCCATGCTTGTCTAACTCGGTCTCACCCTGTCCGGTTAAAACTACAGTCTGGGATTTAAAAAGCACACAATGGTGTCCCCACCATTTGTTATGCTATACAGCTGAGGGATAGGGCTAGGGAAATGTGACCACTCAAGTTCATAGACAGGGCTCCAGATGCAAGACAATACAAAAGTATATTTTGAAGTTGGCATTGTTTGATTAAATTCTTGTTGTTTGTAAACAATGGAATAACATTCTTATATTTTGGCTTATGAAAAACGTGAATAGTTAGATATATTTAAATATCAAGAATGTAATTGACCACATTTCCCCAAATCCCAGCTTTAAATCCCTGTTTATCCAACCCTGTTCCCATCTTTCAAATCAAATTGTATTTGTCACATGCGGTGAATACATCAAGTGTATACTACACCGTTAAATACTTACTTACGAGCTCTTTCCCCAATAATGCAGTTAAAAAGTAAGAACATTTGCAAATGGATAAAATAAAAACACAATGAAATAACAATAACGAAGCTATATACAAGGAGTACCGGTCCAAGTCAGTGGACTGGTGTATCAGATAGTTGGGGGATTTGATTGAAGTACTATGTACATTGGGTATGGGGTGAGAAGCAGAAAGTCATTTTAAATAACACTTCATCAGTCTTATGGCTTTGGGGTAGAAGCTGTTCAGAAGCCATTTAGTCCCAGATTTGTCGCTCTGGTACCGTTTGCTGTGCGGTAGCAGAGAACAGACTGTGACTTGGGTGGCTGGAGTCCTTGACAATTTTTAGGGCCTTCCTCTGACACCGCCTGGTGTAGAGGTCCTGGATGGCAGGGAGCTCGGCCCCAGTGGTGTCCTGGGTTGTATGCACTAGTGGCTTGCGGTCAGAGGCCAAGCAGTTGCCATACAAGGCTGTGATGCAGCCAGTCAAGATGCTTTCAATGGTGCAGTTGTAGAACTTTTGGCCCATGCCAAATCTTTTCAGTCTCCTGACGGGGAAGAGGCGTTGTCGTGCCCTCTTCACGACTGGGTTAGTGATGTGGACACCAAGGAACTTGAAGGTCTCAACCATCTCCACTACAGCCTGTCGACGTGAATGGGGGCGTGATTGGCCCTCCGTTTCCTGTAGTCCACGATCAGCTCCTTTGTCTTGCTGACGTTGAGGGAGAGGTAGTTGTCCTGGCACCACACTGCCACGTCTCTGACTTCCTCCCTGTAGGCTGTCTCGTCGCCGGTGATCAGGCCTACCACCGTTGTGTCGTCAGCGAACTTAATGAGGGTGTTGACTACGTAGCGGCACACGACTCGGTGAGTGAACAGGAAGTACAGGAGGGGGCTAAGCACGCACCCCTGCGTGGAAGATGTGTTGTTGCCTACTCTCACCACCTGAGGGTGGATCGTCAACGTCCAGTATCCAATTGCAGAGGGAGGTGTTTATTCCCAGGGTCCTTAGCTTAGTGATGCACTTAGAGGGCACTATGGTGTTGAACGCTGAGCTGCAGTCAATGAACAGTAATCTCACGTAAGTGTTCCTTTTGTCCAGGTGGGAAAGGACAGTGTGGAGTGGAATAGCGATTGCGTCATCTATGGATCTGTTGAGGCGGTATGTGAATTGTCTGTGTAGTTTTGTCCCTCTTAGTTGTTGGTGTCTCTGGCCAATGCGTCTCCTCTTGTTTAGTCCTCTCACTGGCTCTCTTCTTCCCTCTCATCTCTTCCTCTCCGCTGTACTAA